>NW_018128322.1:61758-65547 GCF_001952655.1 Monopterus albus
GATGTAGCAATCCCAAGCGATAGCAACATCAGGAAGAAGGAACACGAGAAGCTTGAGAAATACCAAGGGCTGAAAGAAGAGCTAGAAAAGATGTGGAAGGTGAAGGCACAAGTGGTCCCTGTGGTAATAGGAACATTGGGGGATATGTGTGTGTGTGTGTGTGTGTGTATAGTTTGTTAGCATCAAAACATGTATTTTAATTTCATGCACTACAGCAGCAAAACAACTTTAAATTCTTTTTTGGAAAAACCTGTGTAATAGTTAAGAATCAAACTTTTTCTAACCACAACGGGTCAAGTTAATTGTTGTTACAGTCCATTTACCAGAAAATCTGACACTAACTACAATATGAACTATCAAACCTAAACCTTTGCTGTAACTGCCCTGTGGCGTTCATTAACCCTGTCCTCACTCGTTTTGCTGTTTGCTCCCTACTGGGGGGTCATGCTGCAGCTGCAGATGCTCACAACAGTGAGGTCATTTCTTCACAACATTGAAATTAATAAATCTACTTTACCATTCAGTGAATGCCATTTTAATAAATCACTGATGGTTTCTGAACTATGAACCTAGCTTTATCTAAAGGTGGAATCATAGTACAGAAACTGTACTAGTGAAAGTCACCAACAATCTCCTCCTAGTATCAGATAAAGGACTTGTCTCTATAATTGTCCTCTCAGTGCTGCTTACTGCAGAGACTTGAACATGTTATTGAGATTAAAGGAACTGCACTAAGTAGGTTCAAACCTTATTTATCAGAAAGATTTCAATTTGTTTATGTTAATGATGAATTTTCTACACAGACTGAACTTAGTCACGGCGTTCCACATGGCTCTGTGCTAGGTCCAATTCTCTTCACTTTATATATGCTCCCTTTAGGCAATATCTTCAGGAAGCACAACATAAATTTTCATTGCTATGCAGTTGATATATTTATTTATCTATGAACCCAGATGAATCAGATCAATTAGTCAAACATAAAACATAAAGACCATAATGATCTGTAATTTTCTACATTTAAACTCTGACAAAACTGAAGTCATTGTATTTGGGCCTGAAAACCTTAGAAATCTTCTGTCTAATCATATGGTTACTGTAGATGACAGCTCTGGCCTCCAGTCCTACTGTGAGGAACCTTGGAGTCACTTTTGACCAGGATATGTCCTTTAAATCACACATAAACCACATCTCTCGAACTGCCTTTTTTCACCTGCGCAATATCGCCGAAATCAGGAGCATCCTGTCTCAAAGTGATGCTGAAAAACTGGTCCATGCATTTGTTACTTCCAGGCTGTACCTCTTTGCTATCAGGATGTCCCCATAATTCCCTACAACACCTCCCATTACTCCAACATGCTGCTGCCTGAGTACTGACAGGAACTAGTACGTGGAATCATATCTCTCCCTTATGGGCTTCTCTCCACTGGCTCCCTGTACGGTGACGGTGATCGTGATCATGATGATGATGATGATAATAATAAGGCCTAGACCTAACTTTGTAAAGTGTCTTCAGATGACTTGTTGTGATTTGGTGCTATGCCAATAAAACTGCATTGAATTGTTGCACTGCTACAGATCTCACAGATCACACTACACCAGCAGTCAACTGTGTGAGGCTGAGCACTCATCCTCGTGTTATCAAATATAACACAGGTTCTTACTTTAACATGATGGACACCAGAAGACTAAACAAAGGACAAACTGTTCCCCTTTCTTTGCGAGTACTGACCAGCAAATATCACTTTTTGCAGTTGTTTCTTTTACTTCAGAGTGGTTAAGCAGGTCCACCATGTTTGGTCACAACAAAATTTTTCCCCCAAACTTTATTTACATAAAATGTAATAGGCTACATAACATATACGGTCTTGCTACATTATCAACAGTTTGTAAACTAAACAGAGAACATGAATGACAGGTTTGATAAGGGATTTGTTTGGGCATGAAGCTCAATGAACCCAGAATTGGAACCGAATCCAAAACAGAACTGGCAATCAGAGCCCAGCCCTAAGCAGGATGATCTGCGTCAACCCGGGAGGGTATGCCAGGCAAAGTACAAGGTATACTGCTCGTTAGGTTCTGACAGTGGAAACACAGCGTTATGAGCACTGTTACTTACTGTTATCAGTCTGTTCCTCCTCTCGTAGTTCTTTGTCACAGAAGACAGCCAAAGTCATGTATGCATCTACAATGCTGCTGGTTTCCACACAGTCCTTGGTATAAGACTGAAGCTCCTCATCAGCCTTTCTGGCAGCATCACATAACAACTTCAGCGCTTGAGCCTGCAGCCCTACTGCCACATTCTGTAGGACAAACACACATCAGCAAACTAATCTGCCCATATTCTAGGTACATACAGTAAGGTACTTCTGAAAACTACAAAGCAGGGTTAGCAGGTCATAATTTGCTGTCATTGCCCATGTACAGACTTTTCAAATTCAGATACATGAATCACAGTTTAGCTCTAGCAGTTCACACCACTAGGATACAGATTGTGTCATTTGAATAACTGTCATGAGAATTACATTATTAAATATGTTTTAAACTGTGTTTTAATCAGTATATTAACCAACATATGCTATTCAGTGGATTTTAAACTTTCAGAACAGAGACCTGTGAGAAACCGCTTGTGTGAGCTGAAGGACATGTCTTATCTTTCTTCTTGAACTCTGTGTGCTGTGACACATTCAACTACAGGATGTTCCAGATTTAAAGGGGCCCAGCCATAAACTGTGAAGATAGACATGCGCTTGTTTGTTTAGTGTCTAAGGGGTTATCAGGGTAACCCCTCTCAATTTCTATTATGCTGTTTAAATCTACTTTATAGCTTGATTAGTGTCTGGGTTGTGTTATTAGGGAGTGCCCTTTCAACTATATATTGTGTTGTTTAGACTTACAGTGGATATAAAAAGTCTACACACCCCTGTTAAAATGCCAGGTTTCTGTGATGTAAAAAAACGAGACCAAGATAAATAATTCCAGAACTTTAGCCACCTTTAATGTGACCTATAACTTGTACAGCTCAATTGAAAATAAACTGAAATCTGTTTTTCAGTGGGAAGTAAAAATAAAAAACTAAAATAATGTGGTTGCATTAGTGTGCACACCTTCTTACTGTGGGGCTGTGACTGTTGTCAGAATTAAGCAGTCACATTCAAACTCATGTTAAATAGGAGTCAGTACACCTGCCATCAATTAACCTGCCATCTGATTAACCCCATATAAAGTTCAGCTGTTCCAGTAGGCTATTCCTGACATTTTCCTAGTCGCATCCTACAGCAAAAGCCATGGTCCGCAGAGAACTTCCAAAGCATCAGAGGGATCTCATTGTTAAAAGGTATCAATCAGGAGAAGGGTACAAAAGAATTTCCAAGGCATTAGATATACCATGGAACACAGTGAAGTCAGTCATCATCAAGTGGAGAAAATATGGTGCAACAGTGACATTACCAAGAGCTGAACGTCCCTCCAAAATTGATGAAAAGACAAGGAGAAAACTGGTCAGGGAGGCTGCCAAGAGGCCTACAGCAACATTAAAGGAGCTGCAGGAATTCCTGGCAAGTACTGGTTGTGTAGTACATGTGACAACAATCTCCTGTATTCTTCATTTGTCTGGGCTATGGGGTAGAGTGGCAAGACAGAAGCCTTTTCTTACAAAGAAAAATATCCATGCCCGGTTACATTTTGCAAACACACATTTGAAGTCTCCCAAAGGCATTTGGGAAAAGGTGCTATGGTCTGATGAAACCAAGGTTAAACTTTTTGGCCATAATTCCAAAAGGTATGTTTGGC
>NW_018128322.1:70659-72129 GCF_001952655.1 Monopterus albus
CAAAAACAACACTGCACATCACCAAAAGAACACCATACCCACAGTGAAGCATGGTGGTGGCAGCATCATGCTTTGGGGTTAGTCAAGATGGAGGGAATTATGAACAGTTCCACATACCAGTCAATACTGGCACAAAACCTTCAGGCTTCTGCTAGAAAGCTGAAGATGAAGAGGAACTTCATCTTTCAGCACGACAATGACCCAAAGCATACATCCAAATCAACAAAGGAATGGCTTAACCAGAACAAGATAAAAGTCTTAGAATGGCCCAGCCAGAGCCCGGACTTGAATCCGATTGAACATCTGTGGGGTGATCTGAAGAGGGCTGTGCATAGGAGATGCCCTCACAATTTGATAGATTTGGAGCGTTTTTGCAAAGAAGAGTGGGCAAATATTGCAGAGTCAAGATGTGCATTGCTGATAAACTCATACCCAAAAAGACTGAGTGCTGTAATATAATGAAAGGGTGCTTCAACACAATATTAGTTTAAGGGTGTGCACACTAATGCAACCACATTATTTTAGTTTTTTATTTTTACTTCCCACTGAAAAACAGATTTCAGTTTATTTTCAATTGAGCTGTACAAGTTATAGGTCACATTAAAGGTGGCTAAAGTTCTGGAATTATTTATCTTGGTCTCGTTTTTTTACATCACAGAAACCTGGCATTTTAACAGGGGTGTGTAGACTTTTTATATCCACTGTAGCTCATTCAGACAACTCTGTATGCTCATGCTGACTTGTCTCCTTGCTGCAAGTAAAAGAATACTGCTTAATGAGTTCCAGTGACTTCATTGCTTTATTTAAAATTACTACCAATAAGCAGTAAAAAGTGTTAAAAATATTACCTGCTCTAGTCTCAGTCCACACTACATTTTTAAATATAAGATTAAAAAAATATTAATCTCGTACCTTTGGATTTTCATTGGGCCAAGCAGCTCCAGAAAGCCTTACAACTCTCTCTGCTTTCTCAGTTTCGATAGCCTCCAGGACCGAGGGGCTTCTGCCAACAGCTGTGGCCAGGATGTACAAAGACCGAGCCTCGAGTATCTTCTGCTGTCTGAATACTTTAGCCGTGGCACTCTGACAGTCAGCCTGAAGGTCCTCTGCAGAGCAAAAAGTTTACTGTACATGAAACACATCAACAGCTGTGATCCCAGCCCAAGTCACATTTAGCCCCATGTGAACATTACTGCAACTTGCACAGTCACAGCTGAAAATTCTTTTCAATCTATTTCCTAATTTGTGCTCCTAATCCAAACATGGTTTACAGAAAATCTGGATGTGTGGGTATACATTAAATTAGACCTAAAACATTTTGGCTGCAAGTGAGTGTGGAAAATCCTTAAAGCAATGTGCAGTGGTGTCATCTGTATAAAAACAACAATAATTGTATGGATGCTGAATCAGCATCCATACAAGCCACCCTTTTCCAACTGAGAACCATGGCCTCGGACTTCGAGGTGCGGA
>NW_018128322.1:72187-72841 GCF_001952655.1 Monopterus albus
GCCAACAGGACAACGTCGTCTGCAAAAAGCAGAGACGAGATCCTGTGGTCCCCAAACCGGACTCCCTCCGGCCCCTGGCTGCACCTAGAAATTCTGTCCATAAAAATAATGAACAGAACCGGTGACAAAGGGCAGCCCTGCCGGAGTCCAACATGAACCGGAAACAAGTCTGACTTACTGCCGGCAATGCAAACCAAGCTCCTGCTCCAGTGGTACAGGGACCGGACTGCCCTTAGCAAAGGGCCCCAGACCCCGTACTCCTGGAGCACCCCACACAGGGTGCTGTGAGGGACATAATCAAATGCCTTCTCCAAATCCACAAAACACATGTGGACTGGTTGGGCAAAATCCCATGAACCCTCCACCACCCTGAAGAGGGTATAGAGCTGGTCCAGTGTTCCACGGCCAGGACAAAAACCGCATTGTTCCTCCTGAATCCGAGGTTCGACTATTGGTCAAATTCTCCTCTCCAGTACCCTGGCATAAACTTTCCCCAGGGAGGCTGAGGAGTGTGATCTCCCTATAGTTGGAACACACCCTCTGGTTCCCTTTCTTGAAAAGAGGGACCACCACCCCGGTCTGCCAGTCCAAAGGCACTGTCCCCAACCACCATGTGACATTGCAGAGGCGTGTCAGCCAAGACAGCCCCACAAC
>NW_018128322.1:73078-77704 GCF_001952655.1 Monopterus albus
TGCTCCCCCCTCGTGAGGCGCGGGAGGGTTTGCCAGAATTTCTTCAAGGCCGGCCAATAGTCCCTCTCCATGGCCTCACCGAACTCTTTCCAGACCCGAGTTTTTGCCTCCACAACCACCCGGGCTGCAGTCTGATCGGCCTGCCAGTACCCGTCAGCTGCCTCAGGCTGACACTTCTCGTTACACTTCACGTATCTGTATGAATAACCTGACTATTCAGAGCATTCATGCAACCTTTTGAGTCCTTCTGATGTTCCTCTAAAACATCTGAGTTGCAGTGATAGTGGCATTACTCATTCTTCAGAACTTATAGTACAATGGAATTGTTTGCACTTTATTTGAAAATTACCATGCTATCCAATTATTTATTATTATTATTGTATAGATGCTGATTCAGCATCCATACTATGTTATCCAATTATTTATTATTATTATTGTATGGATGCTTTTCAGCATCCATACTATGTTATCCTATTCTTTACTATTGTATGGATGCTGAAAAGCATTCAAATGAATGGGAAAAATTTTCACATCTTAATATCTTCAGCATACCTTGAGCTAAAACCACCATTTCAACTAAGAACTATTCAGCAACTCTTCAGCTATTCATACCATAAACATTTTGATGTTTTCTACGGTTTTTGCATGATTACTGTTTATATTTTCTCATTTCAATAGCCACACTCTAGTATTTCTCAGCGTGTAGGACTACTCTTTCTTTCTCACACACACACACACACACACACACACACAAACCCCTACACACCTGCACACACACACACGTCTAATTGTTTTACCTACTTTTTGGGGACCAATGGGAAAATATTCACATCTTAATAGGTTCAGTATACTTTCAGCTACAAAAGCCATTCAGGTATCAAAATGTTCAGGTTTTTTGGGACATTACGGCATGTATTAAACTTTTTTACAACTTTTATACTCTTTAAAATATTCAGCTTTATTCTGAAAAAGTTGCCCCATTTAAATATACTGCTCAAAAAAAATAAAGGGAACACAATGTATTTAGCTTTATTTTGAAAATCGTACTTTATTCAAATGAATGGGAAAATTCTACTTCCGCCTTCAAAACGTTCAGCTCTTCAAGGACATTCATGCTTGTATTCCAAATTTTTCTGAACATCATACTTTTAGAATATTTAGCTTTGTTTTGAAAATTTTGCCCCATTCAAATGAATGGGGAAATTCTACTTCAGCATACTTTCAGCTTTTAAAATGTTCAGCTCTTCAAGGACATTCATGCTTCTATTCAGAACTTTTCTAATCTTCATACTTTTGAAATATTTAGCTTTATTTTGAAAATCTTGCCCCATTCAAATGAATGGGAAAATTCTACTTCAGCATAATTTCAGCTATTAAAATGTTCAGATCTTCAAGGACTTTTCTAAACTTCATACTTTTGATATATTTAGCTTTATTTTTAAAAATTTTACTTCATTCAAATGAATGGGAAAATTCAACTTCAGCATACTTTCAGCTATCAAAATGTCTGGCTCCTCAAGGACATTCATGCTTCTCTTCAGAATGTTTCTAATCTTCATACTTTTGAAATATTTAGCTTTACTTTGAAAATCTTGCCCCATTCAAATGAATGGGAAAATTCTACTTCAGCATACTTTCAGGTATCAAAATGTTCAGCTCCTCAAAGACATTCATGCTTCTATTCAGAATTTTTCTAAACTTCATACTTTTAGAATATTTAGCTTTATTTTGAAAATCTTGCACCATTCAAATGAATGGGGAAATTCAACTTCAGCATACTTTCAGGTGTCAAAATGTTCAGCTCCTCAAGGACATTCATGGTTCTATTCAGAATTTTTCTAATCTTCATACCTTTGAAATATTTAGCTTTATTTTGAAAATCTTGCTCCATTCAAATGAATGGGGAAAATTCAACTTCAGCATACTTTCAGGTGTCAAAATGTTCAGCTCCTCAAGGACATTCATGGTTCTATTCAGAATTTTTCTAATCTTCATACCTTTGAAATATTTAGCTTTATTTTGAAAATCTTGCTCCATTCAAATGAATGGGGAAAATTCAACTTCAGCATACTTTCAGGTGTCAAAATGTTCAGCTCCTCAAGGACATTCATGGTTCTATTCAGAATTTTTCTAATCTTCATACCTTTGAAATATTTAGCTTTATTTTGAAAATCTTGCTCCATTCAAATGAATGGGGAAAATTCAACTTCAGCATACTTTCAGGTGTCAAAATGTTCAGCTCCTCAAGGACATTCATGGTTCTATTCAGAATTTTTCTAATCTTCATACCTTTGAAATATTTAGCTTTATTTTGAAAATCTTGCTCCATTCAAATGAATGGGGAAAATTCAACTTCAGCATACTTTCAGGTGTCAAAATGTTCAGCTCCTCAAGGACATTCATGGTTCTATTCAGAATTTTTCTAATCTTCATACCTTTGAAATATTTAGCTTTATTTTGAAAATCTTGCTCCATTCAAATGAATGGGGAAAATTCAACTTCAGCATACTTTCAGGTGTCAAAATGTTCAGCTCCTCAAGGACATTCATGGTTCTATTCAGAATTTTTCTAATCTTCATACCTTTGAAATATTTAGCTTTATTTTGAAAATCTTGCTCCATTCAAATGAATGGGGAAAATTCAACTTCAGCATACTTTCAGGTGTCAAAATGTTCAGCTCCTCAAGGACATTCATGGTTCTATTCAGAATTTTTCTAATCTTCATACCTTTGAAATATTTAGCTTTATTTTGAAAATCTTGCTCCATTCAAATGAATGGGGAAAATTCAACTTCAGCATACTTTCAGGTGTCAAAATGTTCAGCTCCTCAAGGACATTCATGGTTCTATTCAGAATTTTTCTAATCTTCATACCTTTGAAATATTTAGCTTTATTTTGAAAATCTTGCTCCATTCAAATGAATGGGGAAAATTCAACTTCAGCATACTTTCAGGTGTCAAAATGTTCAGCTCCTCAAGGACATTCATGGTTCTATTCAGAATTTTTCTAATCTTCATACCTTTGAAATATTTAGCTTTATTTTGAAAATCTTGCTCCATTCAAATGAATGGGGAAAATTCAACTTCAGCATACTTTCAGGTGTCAAAATGTTCAGCTCCTCAAGGACATTCATGGTTCTATTCAGAATTTTTCTAATCTTCATACCTTTGAAATATTTAGCTTTATTTTGAAAATCTTGCTCCATTCAAATGAATGGGGAAAATTCAACTTCAGCATACTTTCAGGTGTCAAAATGTTCAGCTCCTCAAGGACATTCATGGTTCTATTCAGAATTTTTCTAATCTTCATACCTTTGAAATATTTAGCTTTATTTTGAAAATCTTGCTCCATTCAAATGAATGGGGAAAATTCAACTTCAGCATACTTTCAGGTGTCAAAATGTTCAGCTCCTCAAGGACATTCATGGTTCTATTCAGAATTTTTCTAATCTTCATACCTTTGAAATATTTAGCTTTATTTTGAAAATCTTGCTCCATTCAAATGAATGGGGAAAATTCAACTTCAGCATACTTTCAGGTGTCAAAATGTTCAGCTCCTCAAGGACATTCATGGTTCTATTCAGAATTTTTCTAATCTTCATACCTTTGAAATATTTAGCTTTATTTTGAAAATCTTGCTCCATTCAAATGAATGGGGAAAATTCAACTTCAGCATACTTTCAGGTGTCAAAATGTTCAGCTCCTCAAGGACATTCATGGTTCTATTCAGAATTTTTCTAATCTTCATACCTTTGAAATATTTAGCTTTATTTTGAAAATCTTGCTCCATTCAAATGAATGGGGAAAATTCAACTTCAGCATACTTTCAGGTGTCAAAATGTTCAGCTCCTCAAGGACATTCATGGTTCTATTCAGAATTTTTCTAATCTTCATACCTTTGAAATATTTAGCTTTATTTTGAAAATCTTGCTCCATTCAAATGAATGGGGAAAATTCAACTTCAGCATACTTTCAGGTGTCAAAATGTTCAGCTCCTCAAGGACATTCATGGTTCTATTCAGAATTTTTCTAATCTTCATACCTTTGAAATATTTAGCTTTATTTTGAAAATCTTGCTCCATTCAAATGAATGGGGAAAATTCAACTTCAGCATACTTTCAGGTGTCAAAATGTTCAGCTCCTCAAGGACATTCATGGTTCTATTCAGAATTTTTCTAATCTTCATACCTTTGAAATATTTAGCTTTATTTTGAAAATCTTGCTCCATTCAAATGAATGGGGAAAATTCAACTTCAGCATACTTTCAGGTGTCAAAATGTTCAGCTCCTCAAGGACATTCATGGTTCTATTCAGAATTTTTCTCTCTGATTGCCAATATGGTTTTAGGTCGAACCGATCGACATCTTTGGCGTGTTATGTCCTGGTGGAGGACATAACACGTGCTATGGATGAGAAGAAATACACGATGGGAATATTTATTGACCTAAAAAAAAGCATTTGACACAATCAATCATGAGTTATTAATGGATAAGTTAGAAAAATATGGGATCAGAGGAATGGTTCTGAAATGAATTAGAAGTTACTTGACACAGAGGCGTCAATTTGTGAAGTTGGGTGAATACCAATCGAGTGAGCTGGACATTGTATGCGGAGTGCCTCAGAATTC
>NW_018128322.1:78558-87299 GCF_001952655.1 Monopterus albus
TAGTATATTACTTGTGTGGTGTAGAGGATAATTATTTATGTAGAGATATTGCTTAGGACTTAAAAGTTGTAAGATGATGTCATGGGGTAGGACTAGATAAGTCTAACTTCTTCCTACTCCGTTCAAGCATGTACTAGGTATAAGTAAATTGATATTGGATTATTATTGTTGGATATGTGTGAAATTACATGTGTTGACATATCAACTGTTTTACATGCTTGAATGAATAAATCAAATCAAATCAATGGTAATAGTTAACACTAAAGGCCTCATTTACTAGCCATACATATGCTAGGTTTTGTCAACATTACATGTAGTAGCCCTCCTAACCAGAGGTTAGGTCCCCAGTGGCAGGCAGGTATAATGCCAGACAAAATGACTCCTGAATTACAGGCATAAACGCCACCTCTGCTGTCAGCGGACAGGCTGATAAGTAATGAATCCATTTAGGCTACGTGTTCCTGCATTTCTGTTGGAAAATAAGGCCATTTATTCCAGAGTACATGATCCCATTACATTCACCAGTGAGCCGATATAGCTGATCTGAACATGGGCTAAGTTCAGGGCAGCTGTGGCTCAGGAGGCAGAGCGGGTCCTGTCCTAACCGGAAGATTAGCAGTCCGATTCCTGGCTTGTCCAGTCCACATGTAGAAGTGTCCTTGAGCAAGACAATGAATGGCCTGGCCTGACACCCCCCTCTTTGGGGCCAAATAACAGATAAACATCATTTAACTCTTATACTGAGCTTCCATATGATGCTCTCCCATTCTTTGGCACATTTAATTGTGTAGTGACTAATCAGATGACATAGCTCTCACCTCCAGTCCTACTGTGAGGAACCTTGGAGTCATTCTTGAACAGGATATGTCCTTTAAATCACACATGAACCAAGTCTCTAGAACTGCCTTTTTTCACCTGCACAATATCACCAAAATCAGGAGCATCCTGTCTCAAAGTGATGCTAAAAAACTGGTCCATGCATTTGTTATTTCCAGGCTGGACTACTGCAACTCTTTGCTATCAGGATGTCCCAATAATTCCCTAAAAAGCCTCCAGTTAATCCAAAATACTCACACTGATGACTCACATGTTGACATTTGGCACGTGTTTTACGCTGGATGCCCTTTCTGACGCATGAAACATGTAAAAAGCAAACTGTTACACCAATCAGCCACAACATTAAAGCCACCTGGTAGATTTAATGTGGCCGATCGATGTATATTAAACATAATAAGAAATACTCAGCTATAATGGTGTGTTCAGGAACATTGATGACACCTGCAAGTTAATGGAGATGGTGCAGAGTAAACATGTAGAGGATTGTTTACAGATAGTCAAACTTACTTTTAACCATCAGCATTAGCAGCCACATTTGCACAGAACTTATCCTTGACAAAAAAACTCAATGGTTCCCAGCATGCCATTAATGAATCAGATGCATTTATTCGAGTACCTTATCACAGCTTTGAACTGGTACTTCTTAACGTTATATCAGCACAACACCACAAATTAAATGGAGATTTTCTCTGATCTTGAAATGTGTTGGCAGCTAAATATGGGACACGCCAACAAAGACAGCAATAAAGAAGTCGGTTAGCAAGACATTTTGGTTGTGAACAATGCAGGATTTAAACTTTGCAAATATTTAGAGGTTAGACGTCAAGTAAACACAAAATGTGTTTGGTGAGTATCACTGAATGTAAACTTAGCTCCAAAGGGTACCTTTTAAATTCACCACATTATTAGAAATTTTCACAAATGATAAAAAGTCAATCTAAAACTGTGTAATAAAGCACAGGAGTTCTTACCCAGGAGAGGGATGGTCTTCAGCATGGCACTGATTTGCTCCACTGGATCTTGGGCCTGGCTGCGTTTATGGCTGTAGTGGCTAAAACTGTGGACCCACTGCATCAACCAGCCTCTGTTTGTTTTGGCTTCTCTTTGAAGTTCCTTCAGCAGCTTGGTAGCAACAGGAAAGTTATTCTGAAACATTATTAGAAGGTCCTGATGAGCTTGTGGTTGCAATGTGACAACACAAAAAAACCATGTTGAAACTGGTTAAAAGAAAATAAAAAGGTGTTTGGGTCACCTGCTTCAGTGCACTGTCAGCCATGTGCAGCTTCATGCTGAACCTGCAGTCATTTATTAGTGCATCAACATCACATGCTGGGTCTTCCGAACCATCCGCTTCCATAAGGTCACGGGGAGGGTGGCCCTTCAGCTTTTCCCTGATCTTGTCCAAGAAGAAACATCTGAACCACAGAAATCAAACTTGAGGCTTTGTCATATTTTATCTGATATATTTATAAGCAGAATTTTAAAACTGTGTCCTTACCGAGATGTAATGACGTCGTCCCAAACATTCACTGGATCCACTTTAGCATCAGGATACCGCTCAGTCCACAATCTGATGAGCTGCTTGAGGGAGCTCACAGACACTAATGAATACACAGAGAGTTACTAAATTCTGAGCACAGGACAAACGAATTGTGCTGAAAGTGTTAAAGAAAGTCTCAGTAAAAATAACAGAAAGCCAACTTAGGGAGGAAACTACTACTTTTTACTATTATTCTACTTGTTCTTCATTGTTTGAGTTTGGAAGGCGACATCCACGCACCCTCTCTTTTGATGAACAGCAGGAAGTCCTGGATCTCAGTTAAGGCCTGCACTGACTGCAGGATGCTCAGCCGACTCTCAGTCAACACTGTATCCACACTGGAGTAGCTCTGTGTGAGGCAATGACACTGAGTGCATGCTGTGGCCCAGCCTCTGACCAAAAATGCATTTTACTCTGTTCACTATAAACTTTATGGAGAGATTTACAGTACAAACAAATTCTACATATCCTATATGTACAATACATTCATCAACTTTTTGCCTTTAAAAGTAAAAGTTAATAGTGTTTGTTGATCTAAAACCTAGGTGATGGACAAAAAAGATGTGTAACAACAGACCTCCATAAAGAGCTGCATGGCATAGTTGGTGTAGTATTTAGCACGGTCATAGTCCTCCTGCAGGATGTACAGCAAGCTGAGCTCTTGGCTGTAGTGACTTTCCAGCAGCTTCTTGTGCTCCTCCACCTTCATGGCTTTGTCAACAAAGCTAAGAAGAGCTTGGTCCCTCTCACCCAGCTGCAGCTGTTTCAACATGCTGCGCATCATGTGTGGGAGATACATTTCCTGGCACAAATGCAAAAGAGTTACGTTGATGAAGCACTACAGCTCATGTACATTTAACATGACTCTTAAACTTTTTTTTTTTTTTTTTATCCATACATTTCACTACATTTTTGCACTGCATCACATGTCTGGCTCCAGTGCTCAGTGATGAGAATTATTTTGTTTTTCTTGTCAAAGTTGGGTGTAAATTCTCACAGCAGTATTTTAATACCAAAGATAAAGAGTTTGGTCATTTCTGTTACCTGGTACAGAGGCTCTGACCACATTTTGTCAAGGTTGGGTGGGGAGTTTTCATCTATGTTCACTGTGGAGCAGTACTCCAGTGACTTCCACTCAGTCAAATGACTGTAGGATTCCATAGCAGCCATTTCCCAGAAGTCCTTTTCAGAGTCAGTGGGCTCACCATCACTCCAGTCCTCAGTATTGAGAGCCTGTCAGCAAGCAAGACAGTCTGTATTTCTCTCTGCCTAAAACCTGGATGCCTAATACTACATACTAGTAAAGGTGAAACACTGCACTGACATGCTACCTAAGCACTTTGCCACATTTCTTTATTTCGACAGTAACTTCTACAGTAAATCTAATCACAGCACAAATAAACCACCAGTTTCTACTGTCATGGAAGAAACCCTTGACTGTACCTCATTGTAAAGCTTCACAGCTTCAGCAAAGTCACTGTTTGCTTCAGCTTGAAGCGCTTCACTGGTGACTGACTTGGTCCCAACTTTACCACCAAAGATGCTGCGCATGACATCATAATCACCCAAAGACCTGTAAAGCCTAGAGGAGAGAGAGACAGGAGAGCACGCTGAGCATTACATCTAAAAAAAAACAACCAAAATCACCCCAAAGTGACAGTATGGCTCCTGACGTTAACAATCTGACAAAATGTGTAGGTCCACATGCAACACATGAATGTCTCCAGAGTAAAGGGAAAACTGACGAGATGAATCGGCATTAAAACAGACCTTGGTGCGTCACTGCACTGACATCGTTATACAATTCATTACTGTCTGTATCTGATTAGCTATACACAGCATCTTCAGTGCAGGTATGAGGAACTTGGCCTATGTATGAGAAGACCTGCTTTACTGTTCAATGTGCACAACGCACCTCCCTGAGACCTTTATAATCTCCTCATGACATGACAAGATGACAACAGAACACCCAAACACTAAAGATGATCAAGTATTTTACTCTGTTTATAACACTCAACTACAATGACATGTAGGACTAGCAGTACAATACTTTGCAAGATGGATCCATTTTTTGGTGTCTATGTGGATATCTTTACGTCCGCGTGGTCGTTTTGCTGGAGGTTCATCTTGGACAGCGGTGTGCAGCAAGCTCTCTTCCAGCAGCAGGATGCCCGATGGCTGCTGCACACTCACAATGCTGGTGGAGCTGACGGCTGCTGGATCGAGCTGCTGCAGTTCCTTATGCTGGAAGCACATGTCCTGACAAAACAACCAGCAGAGTATCAGTTTTCACTGTAGCTTGAAGCATTAAGCAGAGCTTTGACTTTGATTTTAGTAATCAAGCCTTTTACAAGCAAGGATGTTGACAGAGGTGAACAGCTTGACTACAACCTTGTTTTGCATCACAACTTCAAAGCATTGCAAGCAAACACTTACAATGTATTTTTCTGTAAATGCAAAAACTACTAATAATGTAGAAAACACAAGCACAGAAGAGAACACAGTACTGTGTTTCTCTCTACACTCCAGAGAGAACTGTAAAATTAATGCAAAGATCCTAAAACCTGGTTTAACATCCTAATCTAAGTCATAATTAGCCCTTCTCACTGGACATAAATATATTAGTACAGCAGTTATTATGAGGACTATGTTCATTTTGACACCATCAGGGAACGGAACTGTAATTTTATCAGTTCAGGACTTTACTAGCTGTTGTTGAGTGTCGTACCTGTACACATGCTATGAAAGGGGGGAAGCAGAGTGTACTCCTGCTCAGGAAAGCATTCATGTTGCACCGCAGCTCCTCTTTAACACTCTCACTCTTACTTGGGTCGCGTTTGTCCATTTCTTGGAGGACACCAGCAAACAGGGAGCTGAACAGTTGTTTGGCAAAAATCGGGTCTCTCTAGAGGGAACATGCATAAAAAGAACCAAGGATGGAAGGAGGAAAGTTTTCTCTCTTTCGTGCTAGTTTATTTACAAGTGCAGGGACACACAAAGCAAATGCAGTCTTACCTGGGCCAGTGCCTGTAGAGGGGCAATGAGACTACTGTACTGGATCTGGATGTCTGGGAAATCTCCCACTCTGTAGCTGCGATAGAGACTCACCTGAGCCTCTTTTCGCAGCCTTTTATCAGCCTTTTCTTCCTGTGGGACACCCAACAGATGGCTGAACTTTAGGGACACTTCCAGTTTAAATAATTTTGTGACAGGTGAATACTTGACTATACAGTAATCAATGTTGAAACATTTTTGTGCTGCCATTCAGCATTAAAACATTTACAGCACAAGGAATAAATATGGATGAGTATATTGGCTGCTGGATGGCTGTTACCTTTTTCTGCCGTTGCTGTCGGATCTCCTTTTGGGCATAACTCAAGCTGACTTTCTCCTGATCTTTGAGAAATCTGCGTCTCAGTCTTAGGATGTTATTACGCTGCTCATTTTCTGCTGTTGATCCGTAGATATAAAAGATAATCACATTAGCAACATGTACCTCACCGTGATTGCTCCAGAGATCAACAGAACATCGAGGTATGAATGACAGGACTGAAGCAATGATCATCCTGCAAATGAAGTCAGCACAGAGGCTGTGACTGCAAAAGCAGATCAACATAGAACCTACAGCTTGTATTTCAGTTTCCCAGCTCAAATAAGAATCCTGAGTGAATCTTCCAACAGTTAAAACGGTTAAATTTCTCACCAGCTTATAACAAACAAAGATCACTCGGACTGTCTGACAACAGCATCAAATGTTATATTCATGACAGTCAAAAAGGACAGACCAGCCTTAACACAGGCAGCTACATTGTTTGTAGCAGATGTATCTGCAGAAACACAAGCAGATCATACAGAGGAATGTTTTTAGCCCCAGTGATAAAGCACTAATGTTCCAGCCACTATCGCATCGTGTTCAGTGTTACATACCTGACTCACGAGTTGTATGTGAAATGAGAAATTTCATGTTATGATTAATACATTTTGACAATAATCTGAAATTTGACAGATTAGTTCTGTGGTACAAACCAGCCTTTTCCAGCTGTGTTTGTGCTCTAAGGTTTGGTCCTTTCTCAGTCGGAAAGACCTTGAAACACTATTCATGCACTTATCAGGTTGAGGCTTGATTATTTTTATGTGCTTTATGTAGGACTCTCTCCTTTCTCACCTTGAGCTGCTACAAAATGCAGCTGCTTCTTTTTTGACTTACTCCTCCAGATATGAGCATGTTTATCCTATTTTGTGCTTTTCTCACTGGCTCCCTGTTTGTTTTATGATTGATTTTAAAATTTGTTTATAAGGCACTGAATGGCCTCCCTGCATCTTATTTCACTGAACTTTTGGCAACCCGTAAATACTCTTAAGAGCATCCTGTCAGAGAAGCATGATAAACTGGGTGTAAGAGACAGGGAGACGGCGCCTTTGTTGTTGCTGCCCTGAAGCTATGGAAAGCTTTGCCACTAGTGCTCAGCTTATTCTTTTAAATCTGAACTTAAAACAAAATTTTTTAAACTTGCTTTCAATTGTTCTAGTTGAGCTGATATTGGATTTGTATGTTAGTGTGTTTTGTATTTACTGATTTGTGTTTTGTTTTTGTTATGTAAGGCATTTTGGTCAACCTGTCGGCTGTTGTAAAGTGCGGTATAAATAAATCTGACTTGTAACTACAGGCTGTATAATATCTAAGCAGTTTGGGAGAAAAACTTATCAGCCCTCTGTGAAAATGTCCAAACTTCAGTGGGCAGTTGGGGCCTGCTGAGATCAGGCTGATAAGGGAGAGAGCAGGTGAGAGAGAGCGAGCCTTGCACACAGACTCGTGTAGAAAAAAGAACGCTCTTTTTCTGTTTTGATTTGGAAAATGAATGAACACATCCTAGCATTGTTATGCATTTTACTCTGTCAAATGGCGACCCAATAAAAACAGTTCCAGGACCCTAAACTGTACAAAATGCAGCCTCCGGTCTGTTAGCTGACCAACAGTAAATGTCTCAGTCCAGTAGAACTCTCTGGTTACTGCTAAGGACACAAAGCAATCATATTAATTCAACACAAAGGTAAAATCGGGACCATGCTAGGTGGACAATGTTACCAAAATAGATACATTAGCTTTAGATGGTAACACAACCAGAAGGAAGAACATCACATCTGGATCAAATACGAGTCTTCTAGCTGCTTTAAACACTCTCCGTGTCAAAAAGCCAAACTGATGTTAACACTGGTTTTTGCTCTTTCTTTGTCCCACTCCGTCTGTCTGTGCAAAACAATGGCACCTCTGTGCTTTGGCAGTCAAGATTTCAGTTTCAGACTTGTAGCTGCCCAGAGCTCTTCTATGGCTGGCTATTTGAAATGACTACTGGTGGTGGTAAAAACACTCAATCTAACCTTGGCTAGGCAGCAGGCAGGGCTAATTTACAGACCCTACTTTGACAACACAGGGCGGAGAAGCTGGAATAACAACAGAAGGGCTGGGGGCAGCAGGGTGTAGTACAACGGAGAGACACCAGGTACTGTCACTGGGTTCATCAGACAATGTGTAAAACCTTAGCTAATACACCTTTATGAATGTGAAGCATGTTAATACTCCATATTCAAAATGTACGTTTTTCACATTAACCTCTAGTGCGACTGTCCACCTCAGTGGTTGATGCAGTAAGGCGCCTCAGGCCAAATCCCTCTCCTACTGGTCTCCTGGCTGTAGCTTGTCCCTCTGCTTTCTTATTGAACACCAACAGTGAAGACAGAGCTTCAGAGCCAGGAGTGTACTCTGCTAGAGTATCCACAGTGCTGCCCGTTAGCCAGTTGTAGGCTGTACGTCGACCTGGGTAAAAAACAAACAAGAAGTTAACATTTCTCTTCACCAAAAATTTGTGTTTATAATCAAATGATTCCATTTCAAATGAAGTATATTTGCATTGCAAATATATGAAAACACAACAAAGTGTGAGCCTTTTCTCCCACTACTTAAGATTTACAGAAAGATCTTTGAGTGACTGATCCAAGACCGCATCTTATATCCATCTATCCATCCATTTTCCTCCGCTTATGCGTCTCGCATATTGCTATGCCAATATTAGTGCAACTGCATCTTATATTGTTGCACTAATATTGGCATAGCGATCTACAGCTGTACCTGATGTTTGGGTTTGGGTGAACACCAGGGATGTCTGAGTGGCTCTGAGCTTCCCCTTCATGACTCCCGACTGAGAGGTCACCACACTCTCTTGAGAGCTTTGGGTTTCAACAAACATGGGAGTCATCACTGTGCTTCTGAAGCGCCAGTTGGAGTCAATGACATAATCCTAGAGAAACAAACAAATGCTTATTAACACATCAGGCTCACTGGTAGCATTTCAATAACATATCTCAA
>NW_018128322.1:87316-106457 GCF_001952655.1 Monopterus albus
CTGCTGATCTACAGTGCACTGACCTGGAAGGTACACTCTGACAGAGGATACTCAAACATGTTTCGTGTGAAGTCAGGACTCTGACTGGTCATTTCCAGCATCAGATTGGTAGCCAAGCTTAAGAAACTCCTTTCTATTTGACAGGAGTACAGTGAACGAAGCACTGCCAGCAGGCGGTCAAGGGTTGCAGTAGGAAGACGTCTCTCTTGGCTCCAGAAGTTCTGAACATAAAGCCTGAAAAGATAAAGTTGATGGTCTTTTCAATTTGAATATTGTACTGTGAACTGTTGCGATTACATTGCTCTGCACAATGTAACAAAGAATATCATGAAGACAGCAATACTTACTGAAGACCCTGGTTTTCTTCAGAAAGTCCCTGTAGCAGCGTTTCCTTAGTTGTGTTCAAAATCTCTACTGAGGTGTCGTCTTCCATGGTCTCTGTGTCACTAAGAACAAAACAAGAAAAATTCAGCCTATCATTAAAGTGTAGTTTTATCATTAGGCCCATCACTGCACATGAATAACACTGTCCAGGGACCATAAGAAGCAGTGGAACTACCAATCCACCATTTCTACCATTTGCTAGTCTTCCTACATGGAATTTAATTTGCTCCATATGTTTGTAGATTGTTTATAATATACACTCACCCACTGGGTCAGATCATTTTATTGAAAGCTAATTTACACTGCTACACTTTGTCACATCATGCAAAAACCAAAAGAAACAAAATTCAGTAAGGCTCATAATACCTGTAGTTGTCCTGGATCCACATAAGGATGTCATACATCCTCTCTCTGCACACCGGCGAAGGATGGGAGACAAAGGCCGTTATGGCTCCCACAAGCTCCTGAAGCTCAGGTGGACTCAGACGGCTAAGAATCTTGTGAATGAGATCCAGACACACCCTCTGCCTGGCTTCGTCCCTGAGTGCACAGCACAGCGATGTGCAGAAGACAAGAAACGCCACAAAGAAACAGTCGTTTTTACCTACTGAAGGGAGAACACCCTCAGTGCCAAACCTCTTGATTTTCAGGGTTTGCTCTTCACAAATAGTTTGTATTTAATTTGAGAGGCAGACAGATCATTTGTTTTATATGGCACTAAGTGGCAATAAAAAAAAACCACAGAATTATTTTCTAAGTAGGCAGACTGTGTTAAAATGCAGCCCCGACACAGGGGTTAGGGTTATTGGTCGGGGGTCACATACAGTGGGGCAAATAAGTATTTGATACACTGCTGACTTTTCAAGTTTTCCCACTTACAAAGAATGGACAGATCTGTAATTTTCATCGTAGGTACGCTTCAACTGTGAGAGACAGAATCTACAAAAAAATTCCAGAAAATCACATTGTTAGATTTTTAAATAATTTATTTCCATTTTATTGCATGAAATAAGTATTTGATCACCTACCAACCAGCAAGAATTCTGGCTCTCACAGACCTGTTAGTTTGTCTTTAAGAAGCCCTCCTATCCTCCACTCATTGCCTGTATTAATTGCACCTGTTTGAACTCGTTACCTGTATAAAAGACACCTGTCCACACACTCAATCTATCAGACTCCAACTTCTCCACTATGGGCAAGACCAAAGAGCTGTCTAAGGACACTAGGGACAAAATTGAAGACCTGCACAAGGCTGGTATGGGCTACAGGACAACAGGCAAACAGCTTGGTGAGAAGGCAACAACTGTTGGCGCAATTATTAGACAATGGAAGAAATTGAAGATGACTGTCAATCTCCCTCGGACTGGGGGTCCATGCAAGATCTCGCCTCGTGGAGTATCAATGGTCCTGAGAAAGGTGAGGGATCACCCTAGAACTACACGGGGATCCCAAGAACACATCCCAACCATGAAGCATAGGGGTGGAAACATCATGCTTTGGGGGTGCTTTTCTGCAAAGGGGACAGGACGACTGCATCGTATTGAGGAGAGGATGGATGGGGTCATGTATCGTGAGATTTTGGGCAACAACCTCCTTCCCTCAGTAAGAGCACTGAAGATGGGTCGTGGCTGGGTCTTCCAGCATGACAATGACCCCAAACACACAGCCAGGGCAACAACTAAGGAGTGGCTCCGTAAGAAGTATTTCAAGGTCCTGGAGTGGCTAGCCAGTCTCCAGACCTCAACCCAATAGAGAATCTATGGAGGGAGCTGAAACTCCGTGTTGCCCAGTAACAGCCCCAAAACCTGAAAGATCTGGAGAAGACCTGTATGGAGGAGTGGGCCAAAATCCCTGCTGCAGTGTGTGCAAACTTGGTCAAGAACTACAGGAAACGTCTCACCTCTGTAATTGTAAACAAGGGTTCCGGTACCAAATATTAAGTTCTATTTTACTATTGTATCAAATACTTATTTCATGCAATAAAATGGAAATAAATGATTTAAAAATCTAACAATGTGATTTTCTGGAATTTTTTGTTGATTCTGTCTCTCACAGTTGAGGTGTACCTACAATAAAAATTACAGATCTGTCCATTCTTTGTTAAGTGGGAAAACTTGAAAAATCGGCGGTGTATCAAATACTTATTTGCCCCACTGTAGGTGTGTGCTATACAGCCATGTTTGGAGGCTTGTTCAAGCTTTCAGCCCACAATTTGTAACTGTGGCCCAAAGTCAAGGGTGAATATTAGCAAATGCTCGTGGTAACATGGTAAACAAAAGTCTTCTTCCTGTGGGCGGCCATGTTCCGATGCCCCCTACACTTACCACACAAGCTTACAATCTCAACCTTGTGAGTCGATCAAGTCAACAGATTTCCTGCCATAACTGTATATTGTATAGACTAAAGACAAACAATAACAATAAAAACCATCCACTGAGAAGAATAAAGGTAGAGGCACCTGTGGCCCAGCAACTGGATAAAGCCTGTGGTCTTCAAATGCAGAAAGATGTCTGGGATGACATCGGCCCGACTCAGCACGCACTCCAAACAGTGAGTCTTTAAGATGCCATGCAACTTCGGCAGGAGGGAGAACACGTAGTTGACAAACCTGAACATTTGAAGAAACATCAAGCAGTTAGCTGAGTAGATCAGTCAATGACTAGACTCAAACTGGACAGGTTTAACCCTCTGGTAGGGTCAAAAGCAATTTACATCAAATGACTAAAAGACCTCTGCAGGGAAAAACAAACTCACCGGTCCATAAATGGAGGATAGTGCTTTGACACTTTGTTCAAGCAAATAATGAACTTGTCATCCAGGTCTTTTTTCTTTAGATTTGTTATCTTGCTTTCAGCAAGACTGAGAAGATCTTGATGCTGCTGAGACAAGAGTGAACAATGAAACAAGGTTGTGAGGGACATAAACGGGCAAGGAACCTGGCACAGTCCTCAGGGAGCAGCCCCTGACTAAAATGTCAGATTACTACAGTTTAAATGAGTTACTTTAACCTATAAACTAGATGGAACAGCTTTTATGAAGTATGTCCTCCACAGCTCACAGGACTTGGTGAGGGCCTCACTGTGATCTTTTTACTTGTAAACCTGTGTTCACTGACACGATACAAGTTGTGTCACTGCTGTGTAATATTTGAACCATCAACTCTAGTGATTTGTGAACTTATACACAGATACAACAAGGTTTTTAATCAATTGTCTGACTTCTCGTATTTTACGGCTCATAAATCTGATCTTGATAGACTATGAGCAATTTTAACGTGATTAACTGATGTGTCCATCAAACCCAGTGGGTCCTGACTTTTGTACAGATGAAGCTCCCCCTGCTGGTCAAAGCATTCAGTCCCACTGGCACCAATACTTTTGACACAGCGGCCCCTCACAAAGATAGAAACCTAAAATCAAAGTTCAGCTTTGGTTTAATGCCACTATTGGTGCAGGACAGGATAATACAGGGTTATTCAAAAGGAATGAACCGATTTCATTACACATTGCTTCAGTTCTCAAGCATTGTCATGGAATGAGTCAGTGACCATTTGAAAGAGGAGTTATTTAAGTTTTGAATGGCTGACTTAAATATCGAATAACAACAGCGATCAACTCGGTAGATCGTGATATGCTAATACGCGCCTGAGAGGAAATTCTCTTATCGCACTGATGTTGCCCGTGCTGCAGGTGGTGGCCACATTGAACACCTGTAAGACAAGAAATAAAAGTTGATTATGAGTAGAATACTTGTGACTTGGCTGGAGTTTTGCATTACTTTTTCTTAATAAAATATTGCGTAATGAAATCGGTTCATTCTTTTTGAATTACCCTGTATAATTGGAAAAAAGAAACTCCAGGTGTCCGACCAGCATCTGAGCTACTGTCTGGCAAAATACTAAACAATAACAATGTGTCAAAGTAGAGTGTGCCAAATATTTTTCTGATATCATCTGAAAACATGCCCACTGTCAGGGACCAAGCAGTAAGGCAAAAGACACAGCTTTCAAAGTTCAAAACAATGGGCTTTTTATTAACCCAAAAGTAAGGAAAAATACAAACATTAACATCAGATAAATTGGGCCCTAAAAGAGGTCAACAAAAGATAAGGAAACTCAAAATACAGCAAACTGAAACAGGGGTGGCCAATTCCAGTCCTCGAGGGCCGCTGTCCTGCTTGTTTTCCAACTATCCCTGCCTGACCTGCTGCTGATCACCTGGCTCAGGCGTGTTCAGTCAGTCAGAAGCTGGAAGATACCCATTCACTTTATCTTTCCTCACTCCACTTTCATCTAAGATGGTATCTTCCAGCTTCTGACTGGCTGAACACACATGAGCCAGGTAATCAGCAGCAGGTCAGGCAGGGATAGCTAGAAAATAAGCAGGACAGTGGCTCTCAAGGACTGGAATTGGCCACCCCTGGAAACCAACTGACCTAACCAGTGACACACACAGGGGGAACATATATATTGGCTGGCCAAACCAATAGCACAAACAAGGGGTAGACCAAAGACACTATCAAAATAATCAACTAATAAACACTAAAACAGTCTGCTCGCAACTAAATATTTGCTTTAAATGTGAAGAAATTAACATAACTTGACAAATAAAGTTCTAACATAAACTACCAACAAATAAACAAATTTCTCCCAAACTCCCCCCTTCCTTGTATTGGGCACTTGGTGCAATCCAGGCCTAGTGGGAGGTATTTAAACGTGCTGCTTCCTCAGTCCAGTCTTTCAGCTGAACCACCCCTCATCCATGGACCACGAAACACGGTAACCCAAAAAAAATTTGTACATATTAACAATACAAAATTAATCAAACGTGCATGCTTATTGATCAATTGTGTATGTCCAATATTAAACAATATTTACCTATAACTTAACCCACATGTGTAGGTTAAGTTATAGAGAAATCACCCACCCAAGTCCATTGCGGCTGGTGGTTTAGGCCCTCAGATGGTAAAGGCTAGGACTGAGGCCTTCACACCCACAGACTCAAAATATGACTTATCATAGTGCAGCAGTCGACTCCACAAACGGCCCAGAAGCAAAATATGACTGCAGTGAACATTTCCTTCGATTCTTTATCTAAACCGATGAGACACAATCCCAGATTTCACCCCCCAGGGTTAAATTAATGTTCCTCAGTTCCTCTTTGGAACTAAAAAACTTGAGACCATTTTTATTATCACGAGATTTATCTTCTGATTGTGATTAAATAAAATATAACAGGAGGCTGTGCAGACTTGAAAACAAAATCATTCCCATTGAAGGTAACTGCAACTCACTAAAGGTCTGTAGTCTACTGCACAGCATCTGTACAGTGGTTTATAGCACTGCAGGAGCGCAACCCTCCGTTAGGACGACATCATTTTCACAGTTTTGGGAGCACATATCACAGTCAGCTATTTAAATGTTTACTTTAATGAAGGTACATGTTCTTACTTTAAATTGGCTTCTGTCTGTGGTTTCATCCTGTCCTGTCTGCTGGCTTCATACATGCACTGCTGCAGAGGAGCTGCTGGTCTCAGCCTCCACATCTACAAGGACTCAACTCATGTTCATACAGCTAATCAGACTCTGCTCTTAACTACATAAAATGAAGGTCTGGGTGTTGTTTTTTGCTCTCATCAATTCGCTAGTCAGCATGATTAGCAGTGTGTGGGCGTAGCGGGTGAAGAGGACCATGGGGAGAGTGGAGACATCGCATTTATGCAAGTCTGCTTTTGTGTTCACCTTTTCCAACAACTGTTTGACTAGTTACTCTCGCCACCACTGTTGGATCTGTTGCACATACGGAGCACTGATATCTCTGTAAAATGTGGCAGTGTGTCTGCATGAGGCAGTGAGGGAGGGGAGGGAGGGAGATAATGAATTTATCCAAGTATTATCTTGTGAAAATGTTTATTTTCCATGTGATTTTTTTCCACAAACACAAAAAAGCTGAGAGAAGGACCATACCTTTCCCGCGTCAGTCATATTCTTCAGGACGAGGCCGACAATCTCAGCAGCAGCTGAGTAGACATCTTTATACCTCACAAAGGACAGGTTGTTAGTGAGAGCCTGGATGTACCTGTAAAAACCACCACACAGAATTGATTTAAAAGATTTAGCAAGATAGCAGCAAGTCAGCTACAATGTTTAAAAAAACAAAACAAAAAATAACAACTATAAACTGAATATACTGCTCCATATTTCTCTTACTGGCTGTTTACTTCCTACCTGAACATGCAGCTTCAAAAACACACTTACTTACATTTGTGTGAGTAAGTTAAATTAGATTTTTCCAAAAAAAGCCATCAGGTGAATCAGTATTGACATTTGGCTACACTTTGCATTTTACCTCTCATATTCGATTCCACATGAGGCTTCATACGCGGGGAGGCTGTTGACCAGGATGATTCCCAGGAGCTGAAGTCCAACAGAATTGTCTTTGCTGTTTGGGTCAGTGCCACAGAACTGCTCATATACAAGACTACAAGGGCAAGAACAGAGAGAAGGCCAAGGGCCAGATCAATTCCACTCTGTTTAGTTGAGAATATATAAGATCTAGTACGCTAGCAAATGTATAATCATCATAATTTTCTAATGTTCCCCATCGTCAGAAACACTAAAATGTGGAGGCTGAAATGCCATTTGCAAAATCACCCAAAACTCAACTACAATCGTGGCATGGCGGTTGTATGTCTCTGCCGAACAGTCAAATCCATGAATTTGACAGACGCGAGGCCAGTGACCTTCAACTACAATCTAATCACTGCATCCTTGTGTCCGAGTGGAGACTTGTGCCAAATTTGAAAAAACTCCCTCAGGGTGTTCATGGCATTTCACATTCACAAGAACAGGCAGGACAGATGACCTGAAGCCATAAAGCCTCCAGCCATGCCTATCGCTGGGGCGGAGACATTAAAAAACAGTTATAAACAGCACTTGTTTTGCATTTCCCTTTCTTTTTACAGTGGATCAGGACACAATCAGAGCTGAATCCCAAATGCTAAAGCTGGAATCTGGACTTGCTTCAGGTTTCTAAACATGTGTCACTTCTCATTTGAGAAGTTTCTTCACTTCTGAACCGTTGCCAACTTCAAATTATACTAAATTTGTTCACTAGTCAACTGAAGTCATCTTTTCATAAAACTCAGTTTACAAGACGACATTTATACCTGTGTCTGGATCCTCGCGGCTCATGACACTCGAGTTTCACAAACTTTATCAGGTTTTTAACTTTCAGGTAGAATTTGATTCATATTAATGAGACAAACTTGAAAATTAATAGTAGCTTATCATAAAGCTGGTTATACTCATTTTAATGATGGTGAAATCATTTTTAACCATGCATTTTTAAAAACTCTTGCATATAAAGAATATACTGTATAAACAGCTGTGTTATATCAGTGACTTTTCAAGGACATTTTTGATGCTGCTTTGCTGGACTAAGCAATGGGCCACACAGCAGCCAGGGAACAGTGCATCTACTGTATAGACCTGCAAAGATGTACAAGTTTTATTTTCTGCAGATTAGTGATTCACAGGACTACACAATGGCAGGCCACTAATATTCATATGAACAGCTCCAAAGACAACTGAGTAAAAGGAGGAGCACCGACTTGACTCCTCCTCACCACTGCAGTACTGTGTCCTGTGCTGAACTAATTTTAGAGCTAAATGCACATCAGCTGTTCAGTGAGAGTGGAGTCTGTGCTACCTGAAAGGCACATGCAGACAGTCCTTCCAACACTCTACCAGAGTGCGAATGATCTCCAGGTTGTGTCGAAAAACAGCCCTCTTGTGGTGGAAGCTGTTCTTTATCAGGAACTCAAACAGCCGGTTGGCGAGTACTTCATCTCTGGGGTTACCCTGAGACACAAAATGCTGTTACTGACAATAGTCCACTAGATACTACTACTAACTTTACATGCGAATACATTGTAAGACTGGCTAAAGGACATTTATAACACCCTTAAATGTGCGTCTGTTCTATGACAACTTTCAATCACAGGTGATTTGAGGCCATATGTCGAAGCTGAGCAGAGGTCATGAATAAAGGTGGTAATGAGCCACATAGTTTTTCATTTTAAACCAGAAAAAGAAGCAACCTTAGGGCTGGCCAGGCTTGTCCAAGAGAGCACTGTGACCACAACCTCCACCACCATAAAATGAATGCCCTCTCCTCCGTTGTTTGCAGAGACAACGAGCTGCAGCAGCGGTCCCAGCCAGTGCTTGGCATAGAGTCGAAAAACCTGGAAAGACAACAGCGTTTTCATTCATTTCCAAACACAATAACTGTATACATTTGTATAGACACAAAACATTACTCACCTCCTCGGTGTTGATGATCAGCTTTGAGATGAAGAGTCTAATATTCAGAGGTGTTGCTGGATTTGCCAGTTTTCCATGCAGAAATTTCATCCATGGGGGAAGTTCACTAGGCACACATCCCTGTTTCATTAAAGACCAGAGCATGTTGAGTGATACACCTTCAGTGTCACAGTCATATTTATGGATAATAACAGCAACAAATTAAAGTGACTTGCATCTAATTATGAAATGCCAAAGTATTGTGTGTTTTTCTGTGTCACTTAAAGCTTTTCATATACAGTAAAGTCTGATAGATTGTAAAGAAGATCTAAAAAGAAGACCGTGACCTGTTCAACTTTGGGAGTTATGCTGTTCCTCTGCATGTGTCCAATAAGGGCAGTTAAGGTTGCCATGCATTCATGCTGGTTTAGCTCATCCATCTCCAGATCCACCATTGCATCTTGGGAGGGAACTGTCTCCTCTGTCTCCTACATTTAGAAACATACCAATAAAACCAGATTATAAAACATAACTTATGTCTCAGCCATCACAGGAACACAAAAACACACCAGCTCAACACAGCGTTAAGAGTAAAAAACTGCACCTCACTAACTCTTTTTCCAACAAGGCGTCTTTGCCCTTCTGGGTTTTGGGAGCTGAAGGAAAAGCTCTGGACTCCGGTAGAGAAGTCAAACTGACTCATCTCCTCACTAAGGCTGCTGTCAGCCATGTAAGACTGGGAGGACAGGTAAACTGGCACTTCTGTGGAAACCACGACAGAAATCACACAAGCAAACAACTTTTAAAAATGTTGGGGTGTGCTGCTAGAGTTGCACAAACCTCTGTAATCACCTGTAGTCTAAGTAAGGCCCATCATATCACATTTTATTTTAAAAGGGAGCATTTTCAACTGCTCTCTGGCCAAGACGGCCGAATTCTAAAGGCTGAAAAACATTGTTGTGCGTACCTTCACTCTCCTCGCTCGCTTCTTTTCGGATCATTATGTATTTCTTCTTTCTCTCAAGTGGAACCTACATCGATTTAGAGAAAAAATAAAAATAAAAAACCACAACTACACCTCAAAGTATATTGTTAAACACACAAACAACATACCTCAATTTCAATTGGAAAGCTGTAGGTCCTTTTAACATCAATGATATTTTCCAGAATGAACTGATTCTGGGCAAGAAAAGAAACAGACAATCACTGAAGCCCTCCCAAGTTTTTCTGTTCTCTATTCCACAGATGACACGACATGAAACTCATCAATGTGAAGGATGATACTTATTGCTCTGCGGTGATTCATGCGGACTGGGCACTGAAAAGCTGGAGGGAGTACCTTCTCTGGTTTCTCACTGAAGAGGAAGCCATGGTAGAATTTGGGCTCGCTGAAGCTGCAGCTGATGACAGCGATGGCACAGTTGTAGGCAGCACAGTGATAACGTCTCCTGAGTTCAAGGAGCTGAGTTTCACCAGCCATGTTCTCAGTGAATGCTTCAAAACATGACCTATCATGAAACCAAAACAGTTCTTATTCATTCATGGAAAAGTAGGGTCCTTTTCTATCATCATGTCACTTTTTATGATGTCTGGGAGTCCTACTTTATTAAGATCTTGGACATCTCATTCCCTTCTGTCTTGTCTGAACGACAGTAGGCTTGATTAATCTGGGATTCCTTGGAGTATACCTCCTCTTTGGAAAGCCGAGAATACAGGAGCTCCATCAGCTTGTAGCAGCCGTTCTTCTTCAGCAGCTGGATCTCAAATGCTGTCTCGCTTGCCTGACATGAATTGAAACTGGCCCTTAAAACTCCAGTGTAGTCCTCTGATCAGAATAACAATAATCTTCTTATTTCAAGACTAAACATAGCTGATTAACAGCACAAATGTCTTTGGAGAGCATTAGAAACAAGTTATCTATGATTTCATAGTCACCACAGTAAAAGTAATGAATTCACATCTAAACACATGTTTAAATCGGTTACTGTTTAAATAAAACAACAATTCCCTAGAGATGGGGCTGAAAGTGTCAGTACCCTTCCACCTCACTGAACACCACACTCTGTTCTTCCTGGAAATGGCTGAACCTGAAAGCTTTTCTGTCATGGCTTTGCTTTGCCACACAATAAAAAAAGCTGTGAAAACAGCTGACCATCTAAACTGGCCTGAACAACATTAGTGCAACCCCTAAGAAGTGCTGATAAAGAAGATACATTGTCCAGTGTCTCATGGACAGGATCCTCCAACAGGATAGTGGCCCATAGTGGGTGAGTGACTGAAGTGGCTCGTTATGTGTCCTGATCTTAAACCAGATGAATACCTATGAAGAGATCTGAAACTCACAGCTGGGAGAAGGCACCTAACCTATTAAACCTGATCTTGGGCACCCCAGGAGGAGCTGGAAAATGCTGCCGATGTCTAGATTACCTCACTGAAACCGTTGTTTTTCCTTTTTTGAGTGGCAGGGTACCAACACTTTCATGTGACATCTATGGAATAATGTTAAGGATCAAACCTTGGTGAAGCGACTGAGCAGCAAAGCAATAATGTCAGACACATTTGCCACAAAGAAGTCATTAAGGGCCTTGGTGCTGCAGTGAGAGGCCAGCGGCAGCAGAACCCTCTCCGTCATGGCCTGCAGCGCGGAGTTCACCGGCACGTCCCCCTGCTTGATCACTTCATACACTGTACACAGCAGCTTCAGCTGCCGCTCAACGTTTGACCTAATCAGAGACACAAGGAGGGGACCGTAATAAAAGCAACTTCTCTATGCTAGAGTTATATAATGCCACGCCTGTCAAACCTGGTGTGAAATGATTGATATATGGCCCCTAAGCCACACCCCCTTCTGCACCTGAGAAGGGGGTATGGCCTGCAGTCCAATTTCTCTAATCAGATATTAGGCGGATTGGATATATGGGTGTTTTTATTTTAAAAGGTGTTTATAAAAAATATTTGTCTATAGAAACCGGTTTTATTTCATATTCCTCTCTTCTCCGAAGGCAGAAGGGGGTGTGGCCTAGGGGGTCATAAATCATTCAGTTCACACCTCATTGGACAGGTGGGACATTACATGACTCTCTTATGCCCTCTCCTGAGTGACTGCCATGTCTGTCAGCTCTCATGAAATTGGTAAGAGTACTTTATTGATCATTGAGGTTTTTTTTCCACTGGACATCATGAACAGCTGAGACACAAGCATTTTGTTGATAATCTACACTAAAAGGGTATCTACAACTATACCTGATCTAAATACAACACCTCGATATGTTCAACACAGCAGTTCCCAAAGGATACACCTAATCTTAATAAAGAAAGAAACAAACCTCATGTGTAGCCTTATTTTCATGTGATGACAGCTTTACTCACCGCTTTGCAATTCTTTGGAAACAGGTTTGGAATTGTTCCTCCATGATGTGTTTTCTGTCCCGACACAGAATTCCTGCCAGCAGCTGAAGCAGGAGTGGGCTCTTTGAAAGCTCCAGGGCATCCAGCAACTACAAGGTACAAATGGTTGTTGTTGTCATGGTGCTGTTAGAAATTAATAAATTAGTCAGATAATTATTAGACTTCAATGTGTTAGACTTCAATGTGTTAGTAATGTAGTTTAGTAAGATTCAAAGTCTGCTCTAGTCTGCTCTGTTTCAAGGTTAGCAGTAAGCCATGACACCAATTGTTTTCTTGTTTTAATCTTGTGTAAGAATTATGTCTGAATGAATGTTTTAGTTACACATCACGCATACAACATACACACACATGGAATTCTTCATTTTGTTATGACTAGGTAATACGCAGCTGCTACACGCATGTGGAGCTCTAGATAAGAGATGGAGACTGCTGGACGGACTTCATCTGTGTAAGGGGTTAGCCCAAAACTGATAAATGTATTAAGCTCGGTCTTTCCGGGTGCTTTGTCCCCTGCTCTCTTCTCCAGCAGCTTGTCTAAAGGAGAGAGCCCTGGGTTGGGATCTGTAATCCTTGTATTTATTTATAAACACACACACACACACACACATACACATGTATATGACAAGCTGCTGGAAAAGCGAGCCTGGAAAAAAGCCCCCGGAAACACAGAGCCTAATACATTTATCAGTTTTGGGCTAGCCCCTTACACAGACAGCTGTAAAAACATCAGGAGCTGGAGACAGTCCCGACGTCTTCGTCTCTCATCTTATGCTCCGCATGCTTCGAGAAGCTGGACATAACAAAATGAAGAACTCCGTGTGTGTATGTTGTATGCGTGATTTATTTATACACACACACACAGAGAGCGAGAGAGAGAGAGAGAGAGAGAGAGAGAGAGAGAGAGAGAGTGTGTAAATAAACCTGCACTAAAATCAAGAAAGACGGACTCCTTCCATACTCAGATCTGTCCAGTAAAAAAAACTGGGGTATAACAGTGCAAAATTACAACCTCCCAAGTAAGGAACAAATGCTTCATCAACTTGTTTTTCAACACTGAATTAAAGAGCTTTTTTGTCCATGCCTGCCATTACACAACCTCCCTAAAGTTGAGAGTGCACTGTGATTAACATTAAAGCAAAAATACTCTGCCTTTATCTCTGTGTTATCATCCTTATTTACAATTTTACAGATTTCCTCCCATTGCGGCAAACCTAATGATAAGCTTGTGGTAAAGCTGTATCACTGGCTTCACCTTTCGGACACAGTCCATGTAGTTGTTGCGGTGAAGCGAACCCTTAGCGAACTCATCAGACTGCATGGGAAAGTGCGAAGCTACCAGGGAATCAAGGGCTGTCTGCAGCTCGGCCAGCGGCTCCTCTGGGAGGGTTGTGAAGAAGGGCAACACCAACAGAGCCTGACTCTGAGCGGAGGAGAGTGTCAGACATTCACAGACTCAACATTCACTTTACTAAGTAGCTCAAAGAGGAAAAGGTTAAAAGCATGTGCTAACCTAGTATGAATGCCATGCCAAAACATACAGTGTACCATGCCCATTACCTTGAGATTCAGCGGCAGATTCTTGTCAATGAGTAGCATAGTGAATGTGGAGAAAACAGACTGGAACGCTTCATGGTTGACACTGGAGCAGACAGAGGAATCAATCTGATGAGAGAGAGGGAAAAATGTTCAGGAAATAAATTGACATTACAGGAAGTGATACAAACAAAAATTGCATTATTTGTTTTATCAGGACACAAATTATGATTATTACTCAAAGATATAATAAATGAATTTATTTAATAACCTGGCAGTAACTGTCTCTGGCTAATGACATGAAGGCTTTGTTTTGCTGGGGGACATGCAGTACTAACTACAGCTGTATTATACCTGCAGGAGCTTGGAGAGCAGCAAAAGAGTAGCAGTTTTGCTTTCTGGAGTGCAAGCCTTTCCTTCCCACCATGACTGCAGACTATTCCACCTTCTTAGCACCTCATCAACCAGCTGTTTTCCCTGAGTGTTCCTTACAGAGCGCTCTCTGAAGCTGTGGTCCAACATGCCATTCAGCAACACACTCACCTGGTGAAAAAGAAAATGTTCCTCTACATGTGCACTTCTACAAAGTCTGTTTCTTTTGTCATTGTCTAAAAATGTGAAAAGGCTACCATGCTGGGATTCTTAGAGGAAGCTTCCATGAAACGTGGTATTGTGATGTCAAGGCTTCTCAGCAGCTCAGTATTGATGGTCACCTGGAAGAGGCTGTAGAAATACTCGCCATGTGAGAAGCTCAGGAAGTTGTGGCTGTGACTTCCAGATAGCGGCACAGAAAGCATGACAGTGTTCAACAGCAAGTCCACCAGCAGCTCACTCTGCAGAACAATCATAACAGGAGAACAAGAGGAGGTAGCAAGCAGTCAAACAGGTCTAGATTTTCTTTGCTGTGACACTGCCATTACATTTAACAAAAATAAAGTAGGCTATATTTTTACAAACTAAGCGTTGGTAATCTGTCCCCATGGGTAGTCAAAATTTTATCCAATTTCATAAAGCCCATCTAAAAAGCAGCAGTACCGACCTGTCGACTAAGAGAAAAGGCAAGCTGAAGTAAGCCATCTGCTACCCTCCTACTATTTATGTCCAAGGATGGAAGTGCCTTCCTGTCGTCGCCGGGTGCTATGCCTTTATACACCGTCATAAGAAGTCGGTGCCCAAGGCACTTGGCGTAGCCTGAATCCTTTAGGGAATACAAATGTTAGAAAATATGCATAATAAGCACTCCAAGGAAAAGTCACATAAGATCTACACTCAAAATGTGTCACCAGTACCTAAAGTTAAATGCATTATTATGTCTTGACTGTTTGATAATTGATTAAAAAAAAAAATCAGCATAGTGTATTTGAACAACTGAAAAATGGCACCACCAATATTAAGCTTATTTTGGGCCCTGTTTCATGGATCTATCCCTGGTGAAATACCTGGCTGTGCAGAATGGAGCTGAGGAAGCCAGCTTTGTCAATCTGCTTACAAGAAGACAGAACCATCTCCATCTGGTCATGGCGGCTCAGAGTGCTAGAGTGGTAGAGGTCCACAGCACACAGTTCCTCCACACTGACGGGGTCATTCAAGAAGTGTAGAGGGAAAGAAAAAACTGGCATGACTCAGAACGCATCAGAAGACGAGAACAAATAGGTTTTTATTTACCAGCAAATTTACCAGCAGCCGCTGCATGAGGCTTATGTGAGAATACCAAGTGATTATTAACAGACCTTTTACGTGAGATCTTTGTCTGCAAACTGCTTTCAAGACGAGTACGGTACACTGAGGTCAGCAGGGCCTTCAGCAGAGGAACACATACCCCTGGTAAGTTTTTTATTATCTCCACATCTGCCACGTTGAAACCTACAGCGGATGGCTCACACACCACGAGTGCAGTCAGCTCAAAAAAAGCTGCGCAAAAAATATCTTGCTCCAGAGCCTGTGAATAAAGTTAGGAAAAGGTGAGCAAAAACCATGTTCAAAAAGAAGTCATTACTTTCCTAATGTCAGCGTCTTAATTTTGTTATACCTTCCACAACTCCTGCTCTCCTTTGACAAGAATCATTGTGGCAAACTCCAGCAGGCGAACAATGATGGTACACTTGCTGTAGTTGTACTGGTCCACCTCTCTAGGGCTGAAGTGAGAAGCCTTTTCTCTGAGAGGGAAGCAGCACTCTGCTGCTACTAGGTCTCGAGTAGCCAGCTCAGTTAAAAAGAAATTAACAGCTTTCAGAAAACTTGACTTGTCTTTGGAGCCTTGGAAATGAAAGAAAAAAAACAGTTATGGAAAACAGTCCAAAGCCAATTCGATGCCAAAAGAGCTTTCATGTTAAAGTAAAGGGAGAAGATACAGTAATCACGATACAGGGGTAGATGTTAAACAGATGATAAGCACAGGCCTCACGGAGCAGCGAATGCCAGAAAGTGATGCAGCAGCTATAGTATGGGAACATTAAGAACACTGAGCAGTAGGCTGGATGTTATCATGATTCCACTACACCATGTTCAGTATAATGGATGTAATGCTATGGCTAGAAACGGTAGTACAAACATCACCCCTTGCACTAGGACTCACAGAGCATGTGTTGAGGCTTGATTGTGTGTAAGCGGATGAATGTGGTGTAGCAGTCGAGGGCAGCCAGCAGGAGGTCCATCCACTGCAGGGTGGCTCTGACACTGAAAGGGCCCATCAGATCTCTGAGGGTGGGCTGGGAGAGAAGACCTCCGCTTTCGAACCGCAAGACCAGATAAACTATACCCTCATCCTTCAGTATGTCATCTAGCCACTGAGATGGAGACTTCTTTCCTGAGTTCAGTCACACACAGGAAAAAAAAAATCATTTACATGTCTATAAAAAACACTTTCAGTCAGAACAGCAGCATCTATTTCTCTGGAGAGCTTAGCCATGGATCCATTAAGGCAATGCAGTGTTGAATTTAAAAAGAACTATTGTTCATGTATTTTTCGTATTGCATCCATTGTTTTTTCTTCTCAGGGCAAGTCTGAAAGATGAAGCACTTTGATAGGATTGGTCACCTGGAAGGAGAGGAACAAACTCATAAAAGAGCTCCATGCATTTGTGGCGACATTTAGTCTGAGGTCGGCCACATTGTTCCAAAAGCCATAAAACCACATCGGTCAGGCACAGCTTTTTATCAGGTGGAAAGCCCCTGGACAAAGAGAGAGGGAAACTGAGCTAAGGTATGCAAACTAACATAGATTACAAGTATCCTCCTGATACCTATGTCCACAGCGTACCAACCTTGGAACACGTCTCTTAGCATTGTGCTGACTGAGAGCGGGGGCCTTGTATGTGATGATCCTCTTCAGATGGTCAATGGCACTACCACACTGCTGCAGTGTACCTGAGAATGAAAAGGTGGCTAGAATATCTTTCTACATTTTCAAATTAAGTGAGCTTCAGTTATAAACAATGGAACCTTGGTTTCTCAGCAGAAGAAATAAATACATAATAAATGCCAGTCAAATTACAAACAGGCATCTTGAATCAATGTGCTGCTTTTGTAATGAAGCACAAAAATAATTTATATTAATGTAACACAAGGACACAGACAAAAAGCAGTTTCTGAAGTCTAAGGTACACTGGTATACATCATTCATCCATTTCACATCAACCTATTTATGCACTTCATGACAAGAAGACATGTCCTGCCTATGAAGCTGAGGTGGAAGAATTATTACCTATAGATTGCTCATCTGTGTGTGCAAGAGCCAGACTTTCGACAAATATGATAAGAACTTCAAAGACAAACTGGTCCACCAAAGAATTTTCCTCCCTGTAGAGACAAATACACAACAATGAGCAAATACAGAGTGGGTGAAAAGTAACTAGACATTAAAAATTGGCTATAGAACCTGTAGTATCACTGGAGTCATGATGAAAACAGTCTCTAAATAGACGATAGTAAATAGGATTTCATATGATATTAAAGAGACAACACAGCATTTGTAGAAAAAAAAGGCTGAGATCAGCTTGTCTTCATCCAACAGATACACAATATGGCCAAAAGTATGTGGACATCAGTCCACACACATTTGCATACATTTGGTGTTTTAATGACCTTTTCTTCATTTCATATGAAACCCTATTTACTATCATCTATTTAGAGACCGTTTTTATCACGACTCCAGTGATACTACAGGTTCTATAGCCAATTTGTAATGCCTAGTTACTTTTCACCCACCCTGTACAACACAGTGACCCTACAGAGTCTGAGACTGAATGCCTTCATGTCAGAAATACACTCTATAAATGAGTATATAAAAAAAAAAAAAAGACAAAACTATACCCCTTGGCTGCCGAGAAGAGGGAAAACACAACAGTAGAAAAATATTCTGCCATAGCTACCAAGACAATTGTATGTATATGCTGACTTACCTTTACAAAATAGGGAACATAGCAGATATTTACAGGGTTTAGGGCGACAACATACACAAAAATGCCCACATCCTTGTTTACTTGGAAAAGATAAAAAAAAAAAAAAACAACAAAGGAGTAATGTGAGCTTTTCATCAGCAGATCTTGTAAGCAGATTGACAAAGCTGGCTTCCTCAGCTCCATTCTGCACAGCCAGGTATTTCACCAGGGATAGATCCATGAAACAGGGCCCAAAATAAGCTTAATATTGGTGGTGCCATTTTTCAGTTGTTCAAATACACTATGCTGATTTTTTTTTTTAATCAATTATCAAACAGTCAAGACATAATAATGCATTTAACTTTAGGTACTGGTGACACAATTGTCTGGTATTCACTGTGGACAGCAAAGGGAGAATTTCATAGTGCAAGGAAACATTATTGTGCATATGACAAACACTTTGATTGATTGACTAATTTCTCCTAATTACTCTAACTGGAGCAATAATCTTAATTTTCCAGGTTCATGATGACAGAATGACTAGCAACACTTCTAGCATGGTGAAAACTAAAGAATACATGCATAATGGCTGCCTATTAAAGTTTTCACTTTTTAGAGAAACAGTGTTCTTAAACTGTTGGACTATTTGCTCAGGCAGTTGTTCACAAAGTGGTGAACCACCCCCCATCCTTGCTTGTGAATGACTGAGCCTTTAGGGATGCTCCTTTTATATCCAATCATGACGCTCACCTGTTTCCAATAAACTTATTCACCTGTGGAATGTTCCAAACTGGTGTTTTTTGAGCATTCCTCAACTTTCTCGGTTTTTTGTTGTCCCTGTCCCAGCTCTATTGGAACGTGTTTGCAGGCATCAAATTCACAATGAGTGAATATTTGCAAAAAACAATGAAGTTTATCAGTTTGAACATTTAATATCTTATCTTTGTGGTGTATTCAATTAAATATGGGTCACAAAGGATTTGCAAGTCATTGTATTGTGTTTTTATTTTTGTATTTGGAGTTATGAGGGTGCAAAGCTAACCTAGAGGTACCTGAGATTAAACATTAAATGGCGGGAAACGAGCAGCCATGGGGACTTTATAAGAGTGGTTAGCGTATGGGGTTACTAATCCAC
>NW_018128322.1:106476-115101 GCF_001952655.1 Monopterus albus
CCATTTGTCTGAAGCTTGTGACCCGAAACAGTTGAACCCTAAATGTCAAATATTAGCTTGTAATTCTGAAAATAGCCCATACATCTTGGGAGTCAGACAATAAACTAAATTAACAACAGTGTCAGAAGTATCATACCTGAAGAGTCTGTAGATATTGTTGAATGCTAAGGCAGCACCAAGCCTTTTGAACCCACTGGGGTGGAGTGCCAAGCTGTAGATCCGCTTAAATAATGACTTCATGTTGGCAGGGCTCTTCTCCTGCTGCACTGGAATGGTCTGTTTGACTGACCATTTGACAAATTCTTCGATGCAGCGGCCACAGAAGTCTCGCAGAGTGCTGTCCTTAGGGTCAACCACACCATCCTGAACACAAACCAAATGAAGCATAAAATGGAATTGCTTCCAGAAAAAGCCTGAAAACTCCATTAAACTGCCATGTGTACATTAGGGATGTCAATGATGAATCAGTTAACTAATTTCCCTTAATAATGTAATCAATTAAAAGTACATTAACCGACAGTGCAGAATAGGACAATGTTAACTGTCAAATTTTCATTCGTATTTAAATCAAGCTGTCATGGGAATTCCTCTCAGGTGTGAAGCCATCTCCATACCACACCATGCCAACTTTATTTATAAAGCACTAAAAACAACCAAAGTGCTGTACATTGCAATAAAACAGTATATATTATAAACCCACAAACAATATAAAATATAATCAATATAATAAATAACTAAATCAACACAAAAATAAAATATCAAAATGCAAGGGAAAATAAATGAGTTTTTAAAAGAGACTTAAAAACAGACAGGGTAGAGGCTTGTATAATGACATCAGTAAGTCATTCCAGAGTTTGGGACCAGCAACTGCGAAGGCTCGATCGCCTCTAAGCTTACGCTTTATTCAAAGAGCATGTGGGTGTATGCCAATGAAGCAAATCAGATAAGTAGGATGGTGCAAAGCCATGAAGAGATTTAAAAACAAAGAGTAAAATTTTGTAATGGACATGAAAATGAACAGGGAACCAATGTAGGGAAGCCAATACTGGAGAGATATGCTCATATTTCCTCGTACCTGTTAAAAGATGCGCTGCTGCATTTTGGACCATCTGGAGGCGAGTGATAGAAGACTTACCGACCCCAAGATACAACGAATTACAGTAGTCCAAACGAGAGGTAGTAAAACCATGAATGAGCATCTCAAACTGCTGTCAGCCCAAGTCAATAGATGGGGAACAGAATCACCAAATATTATCACCTCAGTCTTATCCTCATTCAGCTTTAAAAAGTTAAAAGCAAGCCAAGATTTTATGTCATCGAGACATTCAAGAAGTGTACCAACAGAAGAGCTCGTCTTATTAACCGGTAGGTAAAGATGGTAATCATCCGCATCAAAATGAAAGGAAACACCGTGATTCCTGAGTATAGAATCAAGTGGAAGAAGGTAAAGGGAAAAAAGAAGGGGTCCAAGGACCGAGCCTTGTGGTACCCCATGCAAAAGGGGCTCAGAGGAAGACACAGCATCTCCAAGTTTCACACAGAAGGATCTATCCTTAAGATAAGATCAAAACCATTCCAGAGCTATACCCCGGATACCCACCCAGTGCTCTAAATGAGAAATAAGAATATTGTGGTCCACTGTGTCAAAAGCAGCAGTCAAATCTAAGAGCACTAGGACCACACAATTCCGTCCAGAGTCAGTTGCAAGAAAAATGTCGTTTAAGACTTTCACCAAGGCTGACTCAGTACTATGCAGGGTTTTAAAGCCTGATTGAAAAGTCTCAAGAATATTACGCTCATCTAAGAAAGCCAGTAACTGAGTATAAACTATCTTTTCAAGGACTTTGGAGAGAAATGACAAATTTGAGATGGGCCTAAAATTTGAGAACACTGTGGGATCCAGACCAGGTTTCTTAATCAGCGGCCGCACCACGGCATGTTTAAACATCATTGGAACCAGGCCAGAGGATAAACTACTATTTAATAACGGAGAGAACAAATGGCCCTACAGCCGGAAAGATTTCCTTTAAAAAACGAGGAGGAACAGCATCATTTCGGCAGCCAGAGGGATTTAGTCGCCCAACAATCTCCAGACAATGGGATAAGGACACACACTCAAACTGGTCAAAGACAGCAGAGCAGGGACGAGAAAAATCATAAGCAGCAGATAAAATATGAGCTCTGGTAGAAAGAACCTTGTCATAAAAAAAAAGAATAAAAATTTTTGACAAAGGGCAGGGAAAGACTCAAAACAGGCAACCTGAGGAACATTCAGGACTGAGTCAATAACTTTAAACAACACACAAGGCTTATGACAGTTTAAATGATATTAGATAAATAATTTCTCTTAAGATTTTTCACAATTTTTTGATAATCATGACAAGAGTCCAAGTATCTGAAGTGACACTTGTAGTTTGTCCTTTTTCCACTAACGCTCAGCCCTTCGACACTTCCAGCAGCTTGTCTGGAGCAGGGAGCCACCTGGTTGTGTTCTGTAATTTTTATTTGCGGCTTTAAAATAAATCAGCACTAAAATGAAGAAAGACGGACTCCTTCCTTATTCAGATCTGTCCAATAAAAGAACTGGGGTATTATACCTTTCTGTCCTGTGCAGTGCAACTCCCGTACCACAGTGTTGCACTGATACAGAGGATGCTCTCTACTGTCGCTCTGTAGAAGTTTGCGAGCAACTGAGAGGAGAGACCAGTGCGTTTCAGCTTCCTGAGGAACAAAAGCCTTTGTTGGGCTTTCTTCACAGGTAGGATGTGTTCAGAGACCAGGTCAGGTCAGAGGTGATGTGGATGCCCAGGAACTTGATGTATTCCACTTGCTCCACCACCTCCCAGTGTATGAGAAGCATGTTTTGTCTTCCTGGACCTCCTATAATCCACAATGACCTCCTTAGTATTGTTGGTGTTCAGGACAAGACTGTTATCTGAACACCACCTTGTCAGGTGCTGGATCTCTTCTCTGTAGTGAGTCTCACCATTGTCTAAAATGAGACCAACTACAGTGGTGTCGTCCACGAACTTCCAAGCTGTATTTGTGGGGTGAATGGCATAACAGTCATGGGTAAACAGAGTGAAGAGAACTGGGCTGAGCACACAGCCCTGTGGTGTGTCTGTGTTCAGGACCAGTGTGGATGATGTGCAGCTTCCGATTCTCACCACTTTAGGCCTGTTAGCGAGAAAGTCTTTAATCCAATGACACATCACTGCAGGCATTCCCAGATTGTGCAGTTTCAGTGCCAGTTTCTCTGGGATTACAGTGTTAAATGCCGAACTGAAGTCAACAAATAGCATCCTAACATAAGTGTTAGGATGCTCCAGGTGGGACAGGGCTCTGTTGTTCAGTTCTCTCTGCAGGCAAACTGATGGCTGTCCAGATCAACAGGGATGACATCCTTGATGTGCTTTAGGACAATCTTCTCAAAGCACTTCATGATTACTGGTGTCAGAGCAACAGGGTGGTAATCATTGAGGCAGGTGACAGCTGATTTCTTGGGCACAGGCACAACGATGGAGGACTTGAGGCACACAGGGACTGAGGCAAGATGCAGGGACAGGTTAAAAATGTCCAAGAAAACTCCTGCCAGTTGGTCAGCACATAGCTTCAAAACCTGGCATGACACCCTGTCTGGTCCTGCGGCTTTGTTGGCGTTGGATCCTCCTCAAGGTAGAGCTCACCTGGTGTAGCTGCAGGATGAGAAGCTGGTGCTGTTCCTCGAGCTGAGGGAGATGTACAGTTCCTCTGCTGCCAGGTGTATCAAAGCGTGCAAAGAAACTATTCAGAGTGTCAGGGAAGGTGGTAACAGGGGCAAGTCGTCTCCTAACCAAAAGTTTAGCAGTTCAATTGCCGCTTGTCCACTCTATGTGTCAAAGTGTCCTCGAGCAAGACGCTGAACCCCCAGTTACTCCCAGTGATGTCACCGGTGTGTGAATGTGTGAGTGCGAATGGCTGAATAGTGTGAAAGCGATTTGAGGCACCTCATAGAGCCTTATCATCCTAACAGAGCACTTGGCTCTCAGAGTGCAGGTTTACTTGTGATTCCTAGAGTCTACAGAAGTAGAATGGGTGGCAGAGCCTTTAGCTATCAAGCTCCTTTCCTATGGAACCAACTCCCAGTCTCAGTTCAGGAGGCAAACACCCTCTCTACCTTTAAGATTACACTTAAGACTTTCCTTTTTGATAAAGCTTATAGTTAGGGCTGGATCAGGTGACCCTGAGCCTTCCCTTAGTTATGCTGCTATAGGTCTAGGCTGCTGGGGCACCCCATGATGCTCTGAGTTTCTCTCCTGTCTATTCATCTATACTCCACCACTACCTGTCACTAACTTTGTGTCTCCTCTCCCCTGTAGTGTTTCCTCTCTCTCTCCCCGTACCTTTCTGCAGGTAGCTGTAAAATTTGATTCTTATAGGCTCTAGTTACTTTGTAAGCTTTAGTTACCTTTCTTCCCTTTAGTTCCCTTTAGTTACTTCTCATAACTCTAGTTTCCTTTAGTTACTTTTCAGTTCATTTTCTTTTTGTTACTTTTCATACCTTTATTTTCCTTGCTTATACATATTACAGCTGTATTGATGATTGTCCAGAACTACTGAGCTTTGGTTACTTTTAATACATTTATTTTCCTTGCTTATACATCTTACAATTGTATTGATGAGTGTCAAGTGATACTGAAGTAGAAACTGCCTGCTTTAACTTTTGTGGCGACATGATGTCTGTGCCTTCAAGTAACCAGACGGCCTATTTTACATTTTAACACAGACCTGTTGGCCTGTTTTGCATCTTCACATAGGCCCGCTTAGCATATTCCAAGTTCTGCGTTGCCATGTAGTATCTTGCAGAGACAGGGGGCCTACAACCTGAGATGACCACCTGGCCCGTTTAGCATACCCACTAGGTCCTGCTTTGTCCTGTAATAGCCTACACAGATAGGGGGTAATTACCTGTCCAGCAGAAATATGGCCAATTCGTCATCGCTGTTAGATCCAGTAAAGTCCCGCGCTTTTTCTGGGAAAAGAAAAGCAGCTCCAAACAGCTTCTCCGGAGGACGAGCAGGACATGTGCTCTTCTTTTACTGTTTCCTTCTCTTTATTTGTATGTATGTCGGTTATTGGTTTTAACGTGTTATAGAAGTAAATTTAGATTTGATTTATGATTATGCTGTATTTTGTTTTATTCATCTGATTCTGAAAAGGAACTGGCCTTATCAAATGCATATGGCCTAATACAGTAGAAAGTACAAGATCTGATTTAAAGTCCAAGGATGGTAGCAGAAATTGGAAATGCTCAAGTAAAGCAGAAATATCTCTAAATTGTAAAGTACTTGAGAAAGTGTACTCAGTTACTTTGTACCACTGGCTGCTAGCTGTTGGTACAAACCCATTTATGACTGGTAGCTGCTGTGTGTTACTGTATGTTTGTAGGTGACTTCTCTTTGTTTTGGTTCCCTCAGCTGTAGACACCTGGGGCCATATTACACCTGGTCTGACTCCCAAGGGGACTAGACTGCTGTTCTGGAGGTTGACAAATGTGAAACATGTTGAAAATAAAACTTTAAAGGTTCTCTATATTGCTGAGGTGTGCACTGTAATGGTGAGTTGTAGTCACACTGTGCAGACATTGTTGTGCCCTGCTGTTGGTGCTGACCCGTCACAGCCAGCTTCACTGCAGAGCAGAAACTAGTTCAGGCAAACAGCACCTGTAGGAATGTGGCTTATTATATGTTTATGTAGTAACCTGTACTGTAAAGATTTCAATACTGAACAACTTCAAACGCCCTGGCTCTGGAGCTCTAAGAGCAGTCACCAGCCACATCAACCTGACCAGTGTTTGATCATTTGGTGCTTTTCTTTCCTTTTCCCTCTCTCCTCTCTCCACTCACCCCAGCCGTGACCAGAGTGTGTGGGCAGTTCCTGGATGACAAAGGCACTGATGCCATTGACTGGCCCTCACATTCCCCTTTCCAAAATCCAACTGAGCACGTATGGGACATTATGTATCGGTGCATCCGACGCTACTAAGTACCACCACAGACTGTCCAGGAGCTCACTGAGAAGATCGCCCCAGGATACCAACTCATCAGGATCATGCCCAGATGTTGCTGGGCGTGCATACTGGCACGTGGGGGCCATACACACTTCTGAGTCACATGAGTCATGGTGATGAAATTCACTTAACTTGGATGAGTCTGTGATTTCAAATTTTCACATTGATTTTCAGTGTGACTTTGAATCCAGCCTCCATGGGCTGATGATTTTGGTTTCCATTGACCGTTATGTCATTTTGTACTGAACAAATTATACAAAGTAAAAGTTTTCAACTTGAATAACTAGTTTATCAAGATGTGTGATTTAGTTCATTTTGAAGCTTATATTGCAACATTTATGATGTATAGTCTTAAGTCTTGATTGATAATTGAGTCTATTATGCCATTAAACTTACCAGTATGGCATCTAGAACAGCTACTGTGTCCTGGCTTTCAAACTTCTTGTTGTTTGTGAACCAGTGAATCAGCTGCATAACGAGAGGCTCAAAGAGCTGTCTGGTTACCTGAAAGAGACATCCTCAAGTCAGCTTCAAGTGGAGACATCATTACACACTGACTTAGGAAAAAAAAAAAAATCACAGTATGAGGAACATAAACCTGCATTATTAAAAAACTAAAGTAACCAATAACCAATGAAAATCTGGGGCATTAGATGAACCTTTTCAAATGTTAGCAAATGCAGCCACCAAGTCGAGCCTAGTCTGGTGCACTGAACATTTAGTTCTTTACAGTTTCACTGTTTTATTCCAATCATAAACAGCCCTCACTGAAACCTAACATTATTTAAATTTTAAGAGATTTAACACTATACTGTACTCTGTAATGAATGAGTCTGAGAGGCGGAAGAAGTACTGATTTTACTTGAGTAAAAGTAGCAGTACTACAGTATAAATATGCTCTACAAGTACCAGCCCTGCAGTCCGAATTTTACATAAGTAAAAGCAATAAGTACAGAAGTTTTATCAAAAATTAGTAACTAAATTATGAAAAGTACTAATTATGTAAAATGGCTCACCGGACACAGTGCAGCTAATTTTAACTACTGTACTTGTTCAGGCTGATTTGGCTATCTCCTCTGCTGCAATAAAACTTGCTGTGTGATTTCGCTTTGGTGAAAACGTCTGCTGTGATGTCAGATTCCTCTTCAACTCCTCTACCTTCTGTAGCTTCTGCTCTGCATTCACATTTTTCAGCTTCAGTTTTGTCTCGTAGTGCTGTCTTAGGTTATATTCCTTAATTACAGCCATATTAGCTCCACAAATAAGACACACGGGTTTACCGGCATTGCCAGTAAACATATACTCAGCCTCCCACCGCTTTTTAAAGGCTCTGTTTTCAGAATCAACTTTTCTCTTGGCCATTGTTAGGGGCTAGCTTTGACTTGAAATTAGAGTTGTATACATCAACAGACGCTTGAATGATCCCACGTAATTGACGCGGGAATGATCACAGGTAGCCTGCCAATTAGGCAGGTAGCCTAATTCTACGCCGGGCCGGATGTGGCCCGCGGGCCTTGAGTTTGACACGTGGTTTACTTGAACATGACCTCAAATAAAATAAAAATGTCTCTCATTGAATATTTATTTATAAACTTTCAGATATTTTGTCCAGAGGGTTTGTTCACCAACATGTCGCATGATTACAACCTATTCAAATCAAGATATCTATGGACATTTGTAACCAACATTAACAAAGGTAATGTTCCTGATGCAGTACATGTACCTGATCGACATCACAGGACAGACGCAGCAGCACCGGAAACAGCCTCTTGTGTAACTTGTACATGGGCGACAAACTATTCTTCTCTTCAACCATCTGAGCACTCTTCCCAACCATGTAGATGACCAAGCTGTGGAGCAGCTCACAAGCTGCTACCTGCATCAAAATAAGTGAAACTGTATAACAATATTCATTTGTATCTACTGGGTAATACCACCGTCGATGTCTACCAGCAGTGGAAACTTAGATGCATACTTTGGTTTGTCTGTCACTTGTGGACAGAGCCAGTTCACTGACACGAGGTAGAAATGGGTCAAGGTAGATGACTGGCTTCATATCGGTGAATGGCACCGCCAAGTTCAGCCTTTTCTCAGAGTCCCAGGCCACACATTTCTTCATGCCTTCCTCTGATGAAGCCTCTAAAAGCCATAATATATGTCAACAAAAACAGCCAACACTCACTGACATGAGTCTTGTTTAAGTGTCCTTAGACCACCACAAAATGTCCCTGCAAAATAAAATGAAGAGCATGCTAAATCCTTACCAGTTACAAGGTTCCTGTTCAGCTTTCCACCCAGGTGACCAAGCAGTTTCACCACCCTGAGCCTCACCAGGGCTAGAGGAGCATCTTCCTGCATTCAGATACAAGTGATAAGTAAGCTGAAACACAGGAGCCTACAGTAAAGCTGCTGCACTCACCAGTTTCTGTACTGTACAATAATAAACAGATCATTAGTACCTGTCCTAAAGAAATTCAGTTTCATAGGTGATTAAAACAGAAATTAAATCACTCCTGTAACAGCCCCTCAGTCATCTGGGAGGTTTGTTAATCTCTGCTCTTTAGGAACAGCTTGTT
>NW_018128322.1:115115-117817 GCF_001952655.1 Monopterus albus
CACGACGCTACAGACCAAAGTGAATACACTTCACTATTCTTGTTCAAACTGTGACAGAACTCCTAATTTGACTTTTGGGGACAGTGTTATTGCAATAAGAGATGACAGAGGGTAAACTGTAAACAAAACTCTGGATTAGAGTCAAAGAACTGGACATACATGAAGCCAGAGTAACAAGATAAAAAACTGTCACAACAATAAAATTCTCTCCTGTAGAGAAAAAGAAAATAAGAGCCTGTGTTTGAAGTTAAATCATGAAGGCAAGACACAGCTCTGTACATCAGTGTCCTGCTACTTCACAAATGCTGAACAGCATGTGACTACATGTAGAGAGTTGTATTCCAACACCGATGCAATGTGTGTCCATGAGACACAAATCCTCTTTCCTCTTGCTCTGTTAATAGTTATTTGACAGGAAAATACCCATCTAATAATATAAATGATTCAAAACATGTGGTCAGAGTGTAAAGTTACAAATCATAACCCTTGCTAAGATGCGTTAATCTAGACAGAGTCAAGCTACTGAAATAAGAAATTACTCTGAAAATGCTGAAATCTGTTTCCTCATATTCCCCATCTCTTACCGTGGGAAGCTGGTTGGATCGTTTCAGAAGCTTCATCATCACTCTGCTGTACCCTCTGTCATGTCTTGAAGATGATGATGACATCACCTCCCAGAGGCTCTCGTCCTTGTCTGAAGTCACAACATGTGAGTTAATACCAGCTAGCTCCATTTACTAAAGTGAAAATATTTCAAGTTTAATAATACTGTTCATTTCACAAACAAACGTGTGTGTGATACTCCTACTGTTGTTGGCTGTGGATTTCAGGTATCCATCCAGTGGAGGAAGAATACTGGTGTAGCAGGGCTGCATGGTCTCCAACGGAATGTGGGACGACCAGTCTTCCAGGGCATCCAGGGCTGCGTCGGCCAAAGGAACATGGCTGAGACCCAATTTCAGAGCTGCCTAGACACATACACACACAAACGCACACACACCCTAAGACATCGGGTAGCAAACAGCCTAAACTCTACAAAGAATCTATCCACTAAACTAGACGGCATTCAGAGTACGCAAACCTCCACCGACACAGCTCAGTTTCCCAACCACCAAAATGTCACGATTGCACTGTGGGCTCAAAAATATCATTACAGTTCAGTGATAACATCTGAAGTCTGCTGTGAACAAACCAACAAACCCCAGTAAAAACATGACCTCCTTGGTGCAGGTAACAAGTGGTTTCCTGTCGTTTCCCAGATGTGCTGCCCCAGATTAACTCAGGTAGCTCTTCATCTACAGCATTCAGCATCTTCCAAATGTTTTAATTTGATTATCTTAAACTGAATACTTTTCATGTATTCATTATTTAAAAGTAAACACAACAGATTTTTTTTATTTTAAACTGAACTGTAGGTGTTTAGGCTGGACCTGTCACCCATTTATCCGTCAGTGTTATCAAACTCTTTCAGCAATTTATTCATTTTAGTTATTTCAGTTGTTTAATCTAGCCACAGGGGTTTCAAGCCAGTGACTTCTGTGCCAGTCCCAAGCCCGGACAAATAGAGAGGGTTGCGTCAGAAAGGGCATCTGGCATAAAAACATGCCAATCATCAGTGTGAATTCCATAACAGATCGGTCGAGGCCCGGGTTAACAACGACCACCACCAGTGCTGTTGACCTACATGGTGCTGGCGGAAATTGGACTACTGTTGGTCGAAGAAGGAGAAGAGGCAGAAGGATTCGTAGACAGAGAGAGAAGAGGGAAGGCAGGAGTATAGGTCTGAGAATAGGGACTCTTAATGTTGGCACAATGACAGGGAAAGGTAGAGAGCCGGCAGACATGATGGAGAGAAGGAAGGTAGATATACTGTGTGTGCAGGAGACCAGGTGGAAGGGTAGCAAAGCGCGTAGCATTGGAGGGGGATACAAACTGTTTTATTATGGTGTGGACAGGAAGAGAAATGGGGTAGGAGTGATCCTGAAGGAGGAGCTCGTAAGGAATGTTTTAGAGGTGAAAAGAGTGTCAGACAGGGTGATCAGTTTGAAGTTGGAAATTGAAGGGGTAATGTTGAATGTAGTCAGTGGTTATGCTCCACAAGTAGGGTGTGAGTTAGAAGAGAAGGAGAGATTCTGGAGTGAGTTAGATGAGGTGATGGAGAGTATTCCCAGAGGGGAGAGAGTGGTGATTGGGGCAGACTTCAATGGGCACGTTGGTGAGGGGAACAAAGGTGATGAGGAGGTGATGGGCAGGTTTGGTGTTAAGGGAAGGAACCTAGAAGGACAGATGGTGGTGGACTTTGCTAAGAGGATGGAAATGGCTGTAGTTAACACCTATTTCCAGAAGAGGGAGGAACATAGAGTTACATATAAGAGTGGAGGTAGGAGTACGCAGGTAGACCACATTCTATGTAGACGAGGCAATCTGAGAGAGATTAGTGACGGCAAAGTGGTGGTAGGAGAAAGTGTAGCCAGACAACATCGAATGGTGATGTGTAGGATGACTCTGGTGGTCAGGAAGAAGAGGAGAGGAAAGACAGAAAAAAGACCAAGTGGTGGAAGTTGCAAAAGAAAGAATGTCGTGAGGAATTCAGACAGAAGTTGAGACAGGCTTTGGGTGGTCAGGAAGAACTTCCAGATGACTGGGAAACTACAGCAGAAGTGATCAAGGAGACAGGTAGGAAGGTGCTAGGTGTGCCATCT
>NW_018128322.1:119928-128147 GCF_001952655.1 Monopterus albus
TGGTGATGGACAGGTTGACAGATGAGGTCAGACAGGAATCTCCATGGACAATGATGTTTGCAGATGACACTGTGATCTGTAGTGAGAGCCGAGAGCAGGTGGAGGAACACCTGGAAAGGTGGAGGTCTGCTCTGGAAAGAAGAGGAATGAAAGCCAGTCGTGGTAAAACAGAATACATGTGTATGAACAAGAGGGAGGGAAGTGGAACAGTGAGGTTACAGGGGGCTGAGGTCAAGGTTGGAGTGGGTGGAGAAAGGTGTCAGGAGTGTTGTGTGACAGAAGAGTGTCAGCAAGAATCAAAGGAAAGGTGTACAAGACAGTAGTGAGACCAGCTATGCTGTATGGGTTAGAGACTCTAGCAGTGAGGAAAAGACAAGAGGCAGATTTGGAGGTAGTAGAGATGAGGATGTTGAGGTTCTCTTTAGGAGTGACCAGGATGGACAGGATTAGGAATGAGCACATCAGAGGGACAGCTCAGGTCGGCTGTTTTGGGGACAAGGTCAGAGAGGCCAGATTGAGATGGTTTGGACATGTGCAGAGGAGGGATAGTGGTTATATTGGTAGAAGGATGTTGGAGATGAAGAGGACATGAAGCTAAATGGGGGTGAGAGTAGAGGATGCCGAGGATAGTTAGGCGGAAACAGATGATTCGCTGTGGCGACCCATAACGGGAACAGCCGAAAGAAGAAGAAGTTATTTGTTTAACTGTTGCCTTTAGCTATAGCTATCTATTATTAACTATTAATTTATGCATTATTATTTTTCACACATTTTTTTCCACCAAGTGGCATTTAGGTATTGTAACTGGCTTGATATGTGGGCATTTCAGTTCTATCAAGTTACTTGGCAACTGCAGAAGTACCCCCCAGGATACAAGTATCCCAGGTTGGAAATGACTACACTCAACACCTTCTGCATCTATATCTGTATTATATGCTTTTAGTTTAACTTGTATTTATCTTCACCTCACTTTCAAATACATGATAAAAGTATCCCACCTCGAGAGCTGAGCAGTAGGCCTTGATGTCCAAACACACAATGCTGTGGTGCAGGGAGAGGACAAATGTCAAGCAGGATGCCAGCAGCTCATCTTTGTACTGCTTCATTCTCACACACACCTGGTGGGAAGTGACATGTCACTGAGGTCTACACAGTGAATTCCATATTAATGCTCTATTTTAGTTACTACATTCCCATGAAACACTGCAACAAGAAGCTACCTCTTTTCCAAACTTTGAGAAGAGTTCAAAACAAGCACTTTTCACTTTGTCACTCTGGGGGGATGCAGAGCTTCTCAGGTCAACTCCCTGTTCAGAAGCAGATTTTTACCATTTTATTATAGTATATATTCAACATAAGGAGTGTAATTATGTTATGGTCATGTTCGACAGGCTCAACAGTCATTCTTTGTTTCCGCATAATCATAGCCTTGAAACAGTAATGCCACTGGCACATCAGGCACTTCTGACCTGCACAAAAAGCTGAAGACAACCTAAAGCCAATGATCTGTTAGACTAGGTGGAAAACACAGCTTCATGTTTCTGTAACAAGGTGTGACCTGCCCAGAAAATCTTATAAGAGCTCTGACAACGACTGTGATGGACAAAAAAAAACTAATTGGATGAAAGAGAAAAGGCTCTAGTAGCAATATTACCTGGTAGTACTTGATTCTCTTGGCAATTTTCATGTTGACAGAGAGCAGTTTGTAAAAGCCACTGACCAGTGGATTTTGTATGGAGTGAAGGATAAATTCCTTGCTTAAGGGATACATCCACGTCTCAAAATACTCCGTGTGTTTAGTCTGCAACAGCTTGCTGCAGGGTAGGAAAAACGAAGACAATGTTCAATAATTTAAACACAGCATTCAGGGTGTCTGCAAGTGTCCTGCTTGGTTGACTGAACTCCTCGGTGGACACTGGTGCAGAAAGTGAAAAACTAAGGTGAACATGAAATCAAGTCAACCTGGAGATCTGAGCTACTGTTCCAGGTCCTTAATAAAAGTTTGTCCTTTGAGCATTGCACATGTGAGAAAAGTGTTTATGCTGTGCCCCCATCACCTGCAGAAGTCCACGAGGTTGATAAAGGCTGTGAAGTCTTTGACCTTATTGGGCACCAGATGAGCTGTGGGGTCAGAAGAGGGCAGGACATGGGCTGCATCATCTGGGTTCTGAGAGGTAAGGACGGCAGCACCATAGACAGACAGAAAGAGCAGCCGAATTATGTTTGAACTAATAAAGGACCCGCCAATAGCAGGTACACAACACCTTACAATTTTATGCCATCCAAAGGAATGCTATTACCAACCATTTAAAAAAAAAATTTCATAAGATCGCATGCACTAGCCCATCAGATGCTGTGCAGGACATCTAAGCTGGGTTTGTCCTGTGTCAGTGACCATAATCAAAGTGGGACCTGAGAGTGAGTCCTCACCTCCTCTCCTGTTGTCAATTTCTGCACAGACAAGTCCAATTTGTCCAGAACACGGATAACTGATTTCATCAGCTCATCATAAAGAAGTCGACTCAAAGACACAAGAGCAGCGTTCTGACTTTCAAATGCTCCATCCAAAAATCCAGAATCCTGCAAAGAACCAAAGACACAAAATTCAATGTACTGCTTGTTTAAAGGTCATTCATGTAAGACATTTATTTCCTTTGGGTCTGTTTTTCAATTGTTACATTGCAAACACAAAAATAAGTACCCTCAGCAGCATACATAGTACTAATGAAGGAGGGGAATGCTGCGGCATGCAAATATAACTTGCATAATGTACAGCAGGTGGCACATAATTTACTACATAAGTACAGTACCAGTAGGGTGGGGTGACATGGCCAGAAAATTAAAACTCAACAACTTTAACTCAAGGACAAAACGTCCGTGCAGATTCTCAGTCATCCAGGTGATAGTAAAGTGAAAAAAAACGTAGAAAAAAATAAACAGGACTAGGTTTTTAAGTCAAAGACGTTTCACCTCTCATCCAAGAGGTTTCATCAGTTCTGCCTGACTGGTGTTAAGCTAGAGATATTTATCCCCATCGGTGGTGTTTCAGTCCTTTGAAGGCCAACAATGTCCCCTAATGACTGAGTCATTATAGCCCAGTATCGGTGAGCGTCGTTACCTGTCTTTGAACCCTCACCTGTGGACCAACGCATATTGTCCTGGTGGGCGTGTTTGGGCAGAGATCTCAAAACAGTGTTGTAGATGGGTGACAAGTTGTGTCTTAGTCCACCACCCCTATTTAGTGAGGGGTGTTCTATTTGAACAAAAATAGCTTCCTTGTCCTTTGTCCTTCAGGTGGAGGTGGAGTGCTGATTCTGGTCCACTGGAGTTGGCCCTCCTGTGTTGGGCCATGCGTTTGTGCCAACAGTGATAGCAGCTCTAATAGTTTTCACCTTTAGTCTATCAACTTTCTCATGTCTTCTGCAAGTTGTTAGGAATTAGGGATCTACGAGTGACGCCATGTCTAGAATATCAATTATGGCTGCATCGCCATACTTATAAGACTTATATAATAATAAATATAAATAAATATCTCTGGCTCAACACCAGTCAGTCAGAACTGATGAAGCCTCTTGGATGAGAGGTGAAACGTCTTCGACCTAGAAATCTAGTCCAGTTGATTTTTTTTTCTAAGTTTTTTCAGTGTACCAGTTGAAGTTTACGCAGCACAGATTGGGAAACACCAGCATAAAGGGCATTGCAATAGTCTAATCGTGAAGTAATAAAAGCGTGGACTGCTTTTTCTAAATCTCCACGTGATAAGAAAGGCTTCACCTTCGTTAAAAGTCGGAGGTGGAAAAAACTGGTCTTGACCACGGCCCTAATCTGCTAATCGAAAGTAAAGCCGTTATCAAATATTACTCCAAGATTTCTCACCATGTCTGTAAATGAGGGGGCAGAGGCACCTAAACTGGATAACACTGCGGCTGGATCGGGGCTAATAAGAATATATTGTCTTATTCTCATTTATTCTCACTTGTTTGCATACTCTGGTAAATGAGACCACTAATAATGAGACCAGCAACTGTGGCTCAGAGGGTCGTCTCCCAACCAGAAAGTTGGAGGTTCAAATCACGGTGCCTCCATTCCACATATTGAAGTGTCCTTGGGCAAGACATAGAACTCCAATGGGGACAGGGCTGCCATCAGTGTGTGTTGGTGCCGCAGAAGGCTGCATCAGTTCTGTACCGGAGACAAACTCCTTGTGTGTATAACATACTTGGCCAAATAAAGCTATTAATCATTGTTCTGCTGTCAGTCGTCGTGCACACCATTCCCTCTGCTCCCAGCCTCCAGGACACCAATGAGTCTTTAAGCCTTTGTGATCATCAGGCAAGCAGATGTCTTGAAACAGATGCTGTTCAGCAGTCAGTCCTTTTCAATAAAACAAAGTCAGGCCAGTGAAGGCTGCATCATTCAGAAATGTTGTGGAGTAAAACACCACCTTCTCTTGCTGCCCCACAATTTCCTCCAGTGCTTCACTTTACAAACAGAGCAACGCTACCTCCATAAAATATCTGTGGACGTACCTTTGTGTTCAACATCCTAATAAACCCAGGCTTTTCAACCATGTAAATGGGTACCATGTCTTTACCAATATAAAATGCAAACACTTTGGTAATTTCCTTCCACCAGTGCAATGTCTAGTCAGACATGGTGACACTGGAAAAATGAGGTGCTGGTGTCTTTTAGGGGTGGCTGAGAGCAGACTGTCTTCTAACTGAAGGCTTGGTGTCGAATCCTGGCTTCTCCAGTCCACATGCTGAAGTGCCTTTGGATAAGACACTGAACCCCAAGATGTTCCTGGTGGCTGTGCCATCAGTGTGTGCGCAATGCTTGTGGGTAAATGGAAAATAGTGTAAAGCACTTTGAGTGTGCTTACTTGCATACAAAAGCACTATGCAAGTATAAGACCATCTACTGTGGAACTGTGGCAGTGGACGGGGCGGGGCTAGCTTCTCTCCCCTCTGCAGTGGAGGAGCTAAAAACATCCTGGCCGTTGCTTCCAGCCTCAGGTTCAGTAGTGGGGCAGTAGTTTGGTGACAGCACTGAAAGTTGACACGTGACTCCAAAAAGCCACTATTTTTGCCTGGTTTTCCTTCTGTGCTCAAAGCTAATGTCAGCTTTGAATCAAAGCCTTTGATCTGGCACTGGGCACACGTCTCCGGCTCGGGGTACCGTCAATCAAATTTGATCCTCGCCTCTGCTGTAAGCATGAATAAGCCACACCCTCAGTCACAGCGCAGGACAGTGAACTCTATACAAGGTGTGCTTGTTTTGTGCCTTTCTTTTTGAGGTGTATCGAGGTTGCGTTGGCAGGCCGGGCCACTCTGCCAAATGAATGTTAAGGTAAACAAAGAAATAGCTAAATGAATAGTATCCATGTAAATAACAAAAGTGAATATTCCAAACAAATCTGCTAAAATTTCATATGCAACTTCTGTTTCCCAAAGTGTCAGCGAAACTTTACAAATAACAGCTGTACCTTCAAGTGATCGCAGTCTAAAAGCTCTTTAAACAGATCGAGGTAGTTCTGACTAGATGGAACTTTCCATTTTCCAGCACGAACTTGGGAAGACTGAGAAGGACCATTTCCACCGTCTTTGTCCTGAGAAAATGAGGACATGTACATGCAGAGTTCTTTTGTCAAACACATCACAGTAAAACAAGACTAAATTTTAGTGCAAATATAATATGCTTTTGTATGAATTCCATTGTGAAAACAAATTGTAAAAAAAAAGCCTCCGACCTCTGAAAGTATGGGTTTTGAACACACTCGGATCAAACCCTGGTGCACTGAAAAAGAAACAAACATGAATGTTTTAGCAAATGTAAAGAGCCATCTCTCTCCTTGTGCTCATTTATAAATCGCTCACTGTCAAAATCAGATACTGTCCCCAAGATTCTTATGCTTATTTCAGTGGCAATCTTTCTAAGAAAAAATTATACAAAAATCTGAACACTCAAATCTCATCCTTTATTTGGAATGAAAACAACAGCATATTAAACAAAACATACTATAGAGGCCTCATAAAGCAGGAGGCTGCCAACATCATACTGGGCAAAATGTGATAGTGTTCCAGTGGGGATAATCATAGAAAAAGACTCTACAGAACCAGCTGCCCACCCTGATCAACACTTAACCCACGACGGTATGGCTGGTCAATAACCCTCAGTTCAATACCTGTAAATATACCGTGTACATATAGATCCGTCAAATGCATCTAGACTGTGTGTATATACACAGGTCTCTATTTATTAGTACTTTTTTTTTTTACTAATGCACATTCCTTTTGCTTGTTTGCACAGTACCTCTTTCCTTTCTGATCTCTCAGCCTTACATTGTTTACTTGCCCATTGCTGCCTTACATTAGGACATGTTCATGCACATTGAGAGCAACTGTACCAGAGTCAAATTCCTCGTGTGTCCAACACACCTGGCCAGTAAAGCTGATTCTGATCCTGAGCTTCTCTTCTGTCATTATTATCCACCAAATTTCCACAGGTACAGCCTATATGTAGTAACATAAAACTCCATAGTTCTTTTAAAATATGGAATCACCCATCTTACCAGGGGCTGCTAAAGGGCAGTGTTTCAGTGTCAGATATCTTGCTTATTTCACACAGGTACAGTGTGCTCTTGATCAACATACCCACAGAACTAATGAAGCTCCATAACACAGGTCCTTTAGAGGCTATGGCCACCAGCACCTTAAGGATGGACCTGCAGCAAGTGGTCTGCATTCTCTCACTGTACTGAGGATAACTGTCAATCTGCACTACGAGGAGACGTTCCAGGAGTGGCGTGTACACCTCTGGGACCTGAGGCCATGGAGACAAGAGCTCAGATTAGAGAACTATCAGGGAGCGCCTGGCTGTTCTTGGTACTCCAGGGTAAAAAGGCATATCAGCCCATACAGATAAGGCTGACATTCTGACAAGCCATCCATTGAGAAGAAACCATCTCATAGTTGCCAGTTTGATTTAGGACACTGCTGTTACTCAGCATTTGGTTTGTCACCTTGTCCAGATGAATCAGGACGCTGGCTATAGAGTCCAGGAAGCTGGGCAGCTGGTACAGGCTGTCGTCCTCCCCGTCAGACTCGGTCAGGTACATCTGCTTGCAGCGCTGAATCAGCTCTGTGAACATCAGGTCAACATCTTGTGGGCAAACCTTCTTGCATGGCTGCAGCGGGAAAAAGAATTTTACATTTTGTGATAAGATTTCTAGATTGTCAGTTGTTTCAAATATGTCAGTAGTTCAACCGTCAATATTTAGGTGGGATGTGGCTTTTTATCCCCGACTTTTAGTTATTTCAGCCATTTATCCATCAACAATTTCAACTACTTGGAAATACCCACACTTCACACAATACAATCTTGTAAAACACTCTATATCCTTTTATAATGTCATGTATGTGTTGTGCTCGGTACTGTTTTTTTAATGTGTTACTTTGTGTTACTTTGTAAAAAAAAAAAAAACATTTCAACTACTTAAAACACAGGTTTTTTAGAATGTTCAAATGTGTTCAATTACTTTCTGCTTTCCATTTTAACCATTTATCTGTTAGCTGACTGTTTTATTTATTCAATCCATTACTAGCAATAAAAAAAGAGCATGAACAACAGAACCTCAAAGACTAAACTAAAGATTGTCCAATATATTTTCTAAGAAGCCAAAATTACTTTCAGCTTTCAATTTTAACAAAACTATTTGAAAACAATCAATGGAATTAAAGATTACAACAATTCACTTCATTAATGTGCATTCATTTCTAAATGTGTTGCATAAGTTTTGGTCTTAGCAGCTACAGTTAAATCACACAAACATACAGCAGCAAAGAATCCATATCCTCGTATGGCAATCGACAACTCTTTGTGTGTGGAGTTCATAGTCTTAATGATGTCACAGAACTTCTCCATGAAGAACTTCAACTTGCTTTTGTGTTTGTCAATATCTTCTGCCACCAGCACTGCAACCTGAAAAATGATCACAGATACAGGTCTATAAAAAGTTTTATAATATAAAAGGTCAATCATGGTCAATATAATTTGGCTTTTTTGACAAAAAAAAAAAATAATAATAATAATGTCAAAGTGAAAACAGGTTCCTACAAAGTAATGTCAACTAGAGAAATGCATTTCCTGTCATAGAAAAAGAGGGGGAAAGACAGAGAGAGAGAGAGACAGACAGACAGACAGACAGACAGACAGAGAGA
>NW_018128322.1:128224-134570 GCF_001952655.1 Monopterus albus
GGACCACCAGATGGCACTCCAAGACTGTGTCATTAGAGCACTTTGAGCTCCCATTGACTTGTATTGCAAACAATAAAGCTGAATCAATTAAACAGTATAAACGGTATAAAAAAAAAAATACAAGCGGGGATGTCCTTGAAGGGTTGAATAGATATATACCTCAATGGACGGTATAGCTGAAAGTATGCTGGACTTATAAAGTGCCAAAAAATGGTGGAAGATCCCAAAACAATAACTAGAAAATGCGAATGGATACTGAGTGCTGAAAAATCGCCCTGAAAATGCTGAACATTTTGACACACATTTTGCTAGCTTAAAGTATGCTGAAGTTGGAATTTCCCCATTTATTTGAATGGGGTAAGATTTTCAAAATAAAGCTAAATATTTCAAAAGTATGAAATTTACAAAAGTTCTGAATAGAAGCATGAATGTCCTTGAAGACCTGAACATTTTGATACCTGATATAGCTGAAAGTATGCTGAAGTAGAATTTCCCCATTCATTTGAATGGGGCAAGATTTTCAAAATAAAGCTAAATATTTCAAAAGTATGAAATTTACAAAAGTTCTGAATAGAAGCATGAATGTCCTTGAAGACCTGAACATTTTGATACCTGATATAGCTGAAAGTATGCTGAAGTAGAATTTCCCCATTCATTTGAATGGGGCAAGATTTTCAAAATAAAGCTAAATATTTAAAAAGTATGAAGTTTAGAAAAATTCTGAATAGATGCCCGCATGTCCTTGAAGAGCTGAACATCTTGATAGCTGAAATAGCTGAAAGTGTGCTGAAGAAGAATTTTCCCATTCATTTGAACGGGGCAAAATTTTGACAGCCGTTTTCAAGTCCGGCCACAAATTTTCTATTGGGATGAGGTCTGGGCCTTGACTCGGCCACTCCAGAACACTCACCTTGTTGTCTTCAAACCATTTCTGTGTAACTTTCGCTGTTTGCTTCAGGTCATTGTCTTACTGGAAAATGAATCTTCTCCCAAGCCGTAGATCTCTTTCAGAGTCATCTGACTAAAGAACTTTCTTCTACCCGACCACAGAGTCTCCCACATGCCTTTTGGTGAACTCTAGTCAAGATTGCATACGAGTTTTCTTCAACACTGGCTTTCTCTTTGCCACTCTCCCATAAAGCTTTGACTGGTGAAGAACCCAGCCAACAGTTGTTGTATGCAGAGTCTCTCCCATCTCAGCTGCTGAAGCTTGTAACTCCTTCAGAGTAGTCATAGGTGTCTTGGTGGCCTCTCTCACTAGTCTCCTTGCACAGTCACTCAGTTTGTGAGAACGGCCTGATCTAGGCAGATTTAGTCATGTCTCACAGTCCTTCCATTTCTTGATGATGGATTTAATTAAACTCCAGGGGATGTTCAGTGCCTTGGAAAGGTTTTTGTATTCATCCCCTCACTTATACTTTTCAATAATCTTTTCTCTGAGTTGCTTGGAGTGTTCTTTTGTCTTCATGGTGTAATGGTAGCCAGGAATACTGATTAACCCAGGGGTGGCCAATTCCAGTCCTCAAGGGCCGCTGTCCTGCTTGTTTTCCAACTATCTCTGCCTGACTTGCTGCTGATTACCTGGCTCAGCTGTGTTCAGCCAGTCAGAAGCTGGAAGATACCATCTTAGATGAAAGTTGAGTGAGGAAAGATAAAGTGAATTGGTATCTTCCAATCACTTATTTCCCATTATATATTTTTATGTAATTTACATTACTTTGTAGAAACCTGCTTTCACTTTGACATTAAAAAGGTTTTTTGAAACTTTTTGTCAAAAAAGGCAAATTATATTGACCATGACTGAGTTATAAAATCAGTAAAAGGGTAAAACATCCAGGGGGGTGAAGACTTTTTATGGGCATTGTAAATACAATATATATGTTTCTGACTTAAAACTCAACTGGTATTATGACAGAGTGTGGATACTGGCTGCATACATGGTTTCTGTGTGTATGCCTGTGATGACAAGCTTTGAGGTCTTTACCTGTTTGAGGAAAGCCTCCAGTGCATAGTAACTCGTCTTCTTCATCTCACCATTGATGTGTCCGCAGAGCTTCGACATGACCTCGAACAAAGTTCTGTAGTGGTCCATAAGGCAGCTGCTGAACTGGGATGCATGTCTGGCAAATAATCTAAGCCCAGCTGTTTAAAAACAAAATTAAAAATCAAGTATATTACTATTCAAGCAGTTTTGTCTTCACTTTAGCATGATAGGACAATGGCAGCCCTTACCAACTGTGACAGCGTAGCGACTCATTTCCATCTACAACAAAAATGGAAAACTTAGCCATTACAGGAGTCGTGTTACACAGTACATATGACAGCTAATGTAAAATGTAGCGACAGAGCCGTTCAGCATACAATGATACAGTGTACACAAAAATAAGGCTCAATACGATAACGTGCTGCATAAACACAACTTTCAGATATGCCTTTTATACCATCTGATTACAATCCGGATTCTACACTATCGTGCTCTCAGCAGAGTCCTTACAAGTCTTACTCACTATGTTAGCAGCATGTTTTTAGCTGTGAAACCTGGACTGAGTCCATTTCATTGGGATTCAACAGTGATCATAAATGCACAAACAAGATCTAAAGGAGCGTTTGTCAGACAATGGCCTTTACCTGCGGACTGATTGCCTTCAGGGCATACTGAAAAATCTCCTTAGACATTGCTGGGTCTGCAAGTGAGAGACAAGAACACTAGTGGTGAAACCTTAGAAAAGGAACTGGGAATTGTTGTTGTCAATGAGAAATGAACAGGTAGGGCCAGGATTTTGGACCACATCCTACTTCCTTCCATGGTTTTAGTGAAGTTAACCATTAGGGCAGTGATTCCTCTCAAACATCCAGCAGCAACTAAAAGCTTTGGTTCTCTTGTTGAAGAGGTCATCTGAAAAAAAGACACAAAAAAGCATTGAAAACCATTATTAACACACACAAACCTGAAGGATAAGGCCGAAAACTCAAACACACACAGCTTAATTTGCTGGACTCAGTCATCTCTGTGAACTCAGAACCTGAGTTAAGTTATTCATCTGTACAGACCAAGAAGCTAGACCAGGTCTGGATTCAAACAATATGGTGAGTACACCAAATTCCTTGTTGGTTTTGGTCTCCGTATGGGGTCAGTACGGAACCGCTGGCCTTTTAACCAGTTGTTTCTGATGGCTGTATTTCTCATGATGTGCTCGCAAAGCAGGTCACAGTCAGAAAAATCTAACAATTCTTACACAGTCCAGTGATTTAGCCCAAACCCTTGGCATCAGCTGTGTACTATAGAGAACTACAGATTCATGTCATCTGTAATACAAACCTGCTCCTTTAGCTCCCCTAGATAGGCTCTGTAGAGTTTGTCAGAGTTGGTGACCATCTCACTAGGGTGAGCCTCTGCAAGAATCCCCAGCAGCTCGTAGATTTTACCAAGTACTATTACAAAATAAATGAATAAATGTGTCAGGGATTCACATGTTCATTGCCTGATTAAGGTCACTGTTTATAATGTTAAACAAAGCTTGGCATTAAATAAACACTCACCAGAATCTGGTAGTTTGCTCTTGTCACAAAGCTCGCCATAATATCTGTTGAATATTTCACCAATTCTGAAGTCTGCAACAACACTGGAGGCCTTTGTTATTTGGAGAACCTGTCAAGAGCATTTAACAAAAAAAAAGCCTCAGCCAACACGTACAAACGACTACTCCTAACGTTCTGGAGTAACTTCAACATTTGTAATGTCATGTTGTAAAAGTCTGTATTGAGAGATCTCCCTGGTCAACAAAATGGATGAAATTCTTCTCGTCAACAGGACTAACTCTGACTTTGCATGCTCTGCTGCTTTGTGCTTCACTGAGGACTGGCTTAGTGAGTCCATCGCAGACAGCACGATTCAAGTACCGGGCTTCCAGGTGTACAGAGCGGACTGTGTAAAGAAGCTGCCCGGGAAAACAAGAGGAGGTGGAATCTGCTTCTACATAAATGAATATTGGTGAACAGATGTCACAGTGCTACAGAGGACATGTACCGCAGACCTAGAGACTCTTGTTATTAATTGCAAACCCTTTTACTCTCCCTGTGAATTCAAAAGTTTCATGCTAATGGGAGTGTACATAACACCGCAGGCTAACGCTAGCACACTACAGCTCCTAGCCCAATTGATAACTAGCCTGGAGCTAGAACATCCCAACTCTCCACTCACTGTTCGAGGGGACTTTAACAGAACAAATCTCACCCACAAACTGCCCAAATACAGACAACACGTTGCCTGTCCCACCAAGGACAAAAATCACAGTGGACCACTGCTACACAACAATAAAAGACACCTACCACTCTGTCCCCCGTGCAGCCCTCGGACCCTCAGATCACTGTATGGTCCATCTAATTCCAACCTACAGGCAGAAACTTAAAGCTGTGAAGCCTGTGGTCAAAACAGTGAAGAGCTGGACTGAGGAGGCTAAGTCAGAGCTACAGGCCTGTGTTAGATGTTAGTAATTATTAGACAATGTGTTAGACTTTAACGTGTTAGTAATGCACTTTAGTAAGATTCGAAGTCTGCTCTAGTCTGCTTTGCTTCAAGGTTAGAAGACAGTGTTGATTCTGAAATGTGAGCTACAGTTACCATGACACCAATTGTTTTCTTGTATTAAATCTTGTGTTAGAATTATGTCTGAATGAATGTTTTAGTTATACACCATGTGACAACACACACACATTGAAATTCCTCATTTTGTTATGACCAGCTGCTCCAAGCCTGTGGAGCTCTAGATGAAAGATTGAGTCTGCGGACTGACTTCATCTGTGTAAGGGGTTAGCCCAAAAACTGATAAATGTATCAGGCTCCCTCTTCTGGGGCGGCTCTCTCCAGCAGCACAGTGTGTGTCTCTGGAGGAAGGAGCCACCCAGGTTGTGTTTTATAGCTTTACTTGTGGTTTAAATCAGCACTAAAAAGAAGGAAGATGGACTTCTTCCTTACTCAGGTCTGTCCAATAAAAGAACTGGGGTACAACACCTGCTTTGACTGCACAGGAGTCGGAGTGTATTTGAGACTGCAGCTACAGACCTGGACAAACTCATTGACACTAGGACATCTTGTATCAGCTTCTGTGAGGATGTGTGTGTGCCCAAAAAATGTCCTTCTGAACATACAACAACAACAAGCCCTGGTTTACAGCAAGACTCAAGCAGCTTTGTCGTGCCAAAGAGGAGGCTTACAGAAGTGGGGACAGGACTCCATACAGCCAGGCAAGGAGATCAGAGCAGCAAAGAGGAGCTACTCTGAAAAGCTGACAGCTCAGGTTTCAGCCAATTACCCCTTGTCTGTGTGGGGGAGCCTGAAAACCATCACTGGCTATAGAAAACCATCCCCCCCTGCTATGGAGGACCGTCAACTAGCAGACAATCTGAATGTGTCCTACTGCAGGTTTGACAATCAACACTCCCACCTCACCCTCCCCACCTCAGACCCAGTAGCTGCTCCCCTGACAATCACCGCCCTTCCCTCCAGCCCCCGACCACTAACGATCTGTGAAAAGGATGTGCATGGCCTCTTTAAAAGACAAAAGATCAGAAAGGCACCAGGCCCAGATGGTCTGACCCCCCTCCTGCTTGAAAGTGTGCACTGATCAGCTGGCCCCCCATCTTCACACTTATCTTCAACAGGTCACTGGAGCCATGTGAAGTCCCCTCCTGTTTCAAATGCTCCACCATCATTCCAGTCCCCAAGAAAACCTCCATCAGTGGGCTGAACAACTACAGACCTGTCGCCCTGACATCTGTAGTTATGAAGTCCTTTGAAAGACTGGTGTTGGCCCACCTGAAGGACATCGTAGACCCCCTGCTAGACCCCCTGCAGTTTGCCTACCGGGCAAACAGGTCAGTGGACAATGCAGTGAACATGGCACTCCATTGCATCCTGCAACATGCAACACCTCGACTCCCCAGGGACCTATGCACTGGCCCTCTTTGTGGACTTCAGCTTGGCAATCAACACCATTATCCCAGACATCCTCCACTCCAAACTGACCCAGCTCACTGTGCCTGCCCCCACCTGTCAGTGGATTACGAGCTTTCTGACAGACAGGAAGCAGCAGGTGAGGCTGGGAAAACCACATCCAGCACCCGGACAATAAGCACAGGTGCCCCCTAGGGATGTGTGTTCTCACCTCTGCTGTTTTCATTCTACACCAACAACTGCATCTCGAAGGACCCCTCTGTCAAGCTCCTAAAGTTTGCTGATGATACAACGGTCATTGGTCTCATCGAAATGGTGACGAGTCAGCCTACAAACGGGAGGTTGAGCAGCTGGTCCTGTGGTGTAGCCGCAACAATCTGGAGCTGAGCATGC
>NW_018128322.1:134584-141615 GCF_001952655.1 Monopterus albus
GCGGTGGAGATGACATGGGACTTCAGGAAGAGCCCCCCCACCTTACCCCCCTCACCATACTTGGCAGCACTGTATCAGAAGTAAAGTTCCTGGGCTCCACTATCTCCCAGGACCTGAAGTGGACATCCAACATCAGGACCATCATCAAGAAGGCACAGCAGAGGATGTACTTCCTGCTCAGGAACACTGTCACAGTGGAGATGACAGAGCCCTCCCACCTTACCCCCACTCACCATACTTGGCAGCACTGTGTTAGATATTAATAAATCAGTCAGATAATTATTGGACAATGTGTTGAATCAAATGTATTAATAATGCAATTTAGTAAGAATTAAAGTCTGCACTAGTCTGCTCTGTTTCAAGGTTGACAGAATGTTGACTCTGAAAAGTGTACCTTGACACCAATTGTTTTCTTGTATTCATCCTGTGTTAGAATTATGTCTGACTGAATATTTTAGTTACACACCACGTGACATCACACATCGCAATTCTTCATTTTGTTATGACTAGTGCTCGAAGCATGTGGAGCATAAGATAAGAAATGGAGACGTTGGACTGACTCCATCTCGTGATGTTTTGCATTCTTTCTATGTAAGGGGTTAGCCCAAAACTTATAAATGTATTAGGTTCTGTGCTTCCGGGGCTCTTTCTTTTCCAGCAGCCTGCCTGTGGATGTCTGGAGGAAGAAGCCACCCGGGTTGTGTTTTGTAACTTTGCTTGTGGTTTAAATAAATCAGCACTAAAATGAAGAAAGACGGACTCCTTCCTTATTCAGATCTGTCCAATAAAAGACAGGGTATTACAACTTGGTGCCGTGACCCTCGAAATTGGCTGAAGTCTGAGCTGGATTTCAGTTGGGATTGAAAGGATGCATAAATTAATATTTGCCAGCAATAATAACAGGTGAGCAGGAGCCTTTTGTACACAATTCCTGCATATTGGATCTTACAAAATTTTGTTCTGTGTGGACTGTAAATTCCCGATTTAAAAATTGAACAATTACAGTAAGGGTAAGATAACACTTATTTTGAAATGTGCTGGTGCTTTTTGCCACACTTAACGTTACAAGCACATATTCTCATTTGAGGGATAGAAAAATAAGTACCCTAGTTACAGAAATTGATGCCTAGTAGAGACGTAAAATCCATGTTAATAAGTGGATAACCGCAAATTTTGACGGTTGTCTCCTAAAGTATTAGGGGGAAGGCAGAAGTCAGAGGCGGAACCCTTCTCAGAGCGCAGCACATTTCTGAACGTCTAAATATTTATAAGATGGCCACTAGTAACTATTAAATGACAAAATAAGGGCACAGGGAAATATTTTTTATTTTCTTTATCCTTGTGTGGGTGGATTTTCTGCACAAAGGCTGTTGAAAGCTGTTGCACATGTATTCCATAGCAACAAGTGCTACTGGGAGAATTCGATGTGAAACAGTGTGCCTCGGGTAGAGCTGTCTTTGGTTCCGGGGGCTGGGCATAGCCTTTGGGAAAACTGCATTGTAGAATTTAGGGTGACGGCGTATTCAGTGGAATTAAAACAACTGTTGATTAGGAGAGCCCCCAGCGGTCACACGCATCAGAAGCTAATTCTGGTGTAGAAGCTTTGTGACCAGATCATGGTTCTGGGCAATGGACCATTCCTGTCTGAAACACCAGTCATGTGTGCATAATTTTCAATATGTCTGCAAACGTTGTTCAAGAGTGGAAAATGTGTAAACCTGACTCTTTGGGGTCAGTACTCTATAAGTTTTTGTTTAAATGGTTAAATACGGTTCCTAAAGATGAGCAGGGAAAAAACTGTTTTGTTGCATGGGTCCACATAATGCAAAAAAAGAAGGCATGTTTGGGGATAGTGACAGTCCTCCCCCACAAAAGGGGGCTATAGGACTATTTTTGAAGCAAGTCTCTTTCTGCTGAGAAAGCTACACTGCAAATTCAGTAACTGTGCTTTTTTTTAATATAAAAAACAAAGCTGAGGGTTTTCTGGCTGATTGTACATGTTTTTTTGGGAAATTTTAAGTGTTCTGTCTCCTTCAGCCAGTTCAAGCAAGTCACAAAGGCCAGTTGAAATTAATTCTCCGAGTGGTACAGTTGTTCCAGTGCCAGCTGCACATTCTAGCTCTGATTACAAGGTGCAGTTCATACACACACAGTCGCCTTCCCCACAATCTCCACGTGGAGCAGCGGAACACTATATTAAAGAGTGGCTTATCTAGACAGATGCAACAAAGTGCAACACAGGGCATGGCGCCCCTGGTGGTTGTACAGGGAGGAATTCTACATACAGCTTCATTCCAGGAAGTAAAACTGACAGACTTGGAGCACAGACTTATCTAAATGAGTTAAAATTTGGCTGTCTAGACCAGTTCACAACTCCAATTGTAGGTTCATGTACTTCTGCCTCTTTCAGAGAGGAGGAAGAAAGGCACCTTTGTGATGTTTCAGTGCCGGCAATGTCTCATGGTTCTGAATATGCTGGTGGTTCCAGCTAGGATGGCACAGTGCATGATTTCTCATTGATGCAGAGGGGGCACTCCTTTTAGTTTTAAAGGCAAGAGCATGGTTAAATCCCAGCTGCCTGACATTGACAAGGGGGTGCGCCATGGATTAGGGCTTTTCTAGGTGCTTGTACAGGATTTGTGACTGCGCTTGGAGATTTTCGTTTATGTTTTTACAGCCTGTACTTCTCTGAGTATGTTACGAGAGGTAGAATTAATGGCAAATACTACCGGGGATCATGATAATGTTGCGCTCCATACTGAAATTCATCGGCTTTGACCAGTGTTAGGTATTTTTAGTCAGATATTGGTTAGATACTTTATGTATTAGAAATGTTTAAAGTAGACAGCATGCCTAGCTCAGGCTGTTAAATGCTTAGTCATTCTCATGAGTTGCTGCAGGTTGCTTATGGTCAAGGATAACTAGATAAAAAGTTGATAACTGTTAGAAGACAGGATGTTTAATATTATTACTATGACGTGTAAAACTGTAGCCATAGCCATAATATTTTCTTATGTTTAATGTTTACAAAAACTTTGACATTTAATATGGCAAATTTTAATCAGACTTTCACTAAAGTCCAGAAAAACTCACATTATACTTGACGCCAGTCTGCACATGACCAGAATGGATTCATTCATCCATGCTGTACTTCCCAATCTGCTCACAACTGACTGTTTTAGTACTATTAAATATTTACAGAAATGCTCAGTGAGGACTTGAATTTACACCTGTGAAGTGAGTTGAACATGTCCCAAAGGATTTTTGACAGTAACAGGATCAAGGTTCACACTTCAGTAATTCTTTCCTTTTTACATTTTCTGCTGCGATGTAACATTTCCACTGTGTCCACGGTCATATTCATGCACCCTGCTTCTTATATGTGAACAATGTCCCAGCTAGATTGGAGCAGACTCAGACAAGTGTTACAACACCTCATGTGCCAGGATCCTTTGGTTTTACACAAGCTTTTAACAACTTCACTGATTGATGTATTTGTTTTGATTATGTATTTTTGCTATTACTGAGATGTGTTTTATCTGGTTTTATTTATCGCTATTATTTCTTACGTTTTACTGGAAAGCGCCTTGTAACGTAGGTTTAGAAAGGTGCTACAGTGGTGTGAAAAAGTATTTGCCCCCTTACTGATTTCTTATCTTTTTGCATGTTTGTCACACTGTAATGTTTCAGATCATCAAACAAATTTAAATATTAGTCAAAGATAACACAAGTAAACACATCATGCAGTTTTTAAATGAAGGTTTTTATTATTAAGGGAAAACAAAATCCAAAACTACAAAGCCCTGTGTGAATAAGTGTTTGCCCCCTAAACCTAATAACTGGTTGGGCCACCCTTAGCAGCAACAACTGCAATCAAGCGTTTTCGATAACTTGCCATGAGTCTGCCACAGCGCTGTGGAGGAATTTTGGCCCACTCATCTTGGCAGAATTGTTGTAAGTCAGCCACATTGGAAGGTTTTCGGGCATGAACTGCCTTTTTAAGGTCATGCCACAGCATCTCAATTGGATTCAGGTCAGGACTTTGACTAGGCCACTCCAAAGTCTTCATGTTGTTTTTCTTCAGCCATTCAGAAGTGGACTTGCTGGTGTGCTAAGTTTGCTTGCTTGTTTGGTGAGGACCGAGCTGTCAGTGACACCATGGGGGTGCTATTTCACAGTGCCGTGGAGGCTTCCCTCCCAGCATCCAAACAGCATCTTCAGCGACAGGTGGTGGGACTCACCACATTTACTTTTGAGCAGTGGTCCGCTTATGTCACTAGGTATATTAACAATGAGCTGGACATACAAGAAAAGAATGCAAAAAAACTGTCTTCTTTGCAGGCACAGTTAGCTAAAGCGCAGTTGAAGGAAATGCAAGACAAAGTTAATCAAATTAAAGCTACAGCTAACCAAATGCCTGTGCAGAATGCTGTACAGCCATATGTACAGCAGCAACCCTTTGTTCAACAGCCGACCACAACACCTTATCAGTGGGATTCTGCTCCCAGGTACTGTGGACCTCAGTACTGTGGCAGGCCATGAAGAAGAGGTCAGGGACCTCGGACTCTCAGAAGAGGTCCGCCAAGAGATGACAGGTGCTGGATTTGTAATGAAAGAGGACATTGGTTGTGTAAATGTCCCTTTTCATATCAGCAGTCGCAGGGTGCACCGCGATACCAGTATCAAGTCTACCCACCTCCACAGGATGGATATGTTCAGCAGTTCCCATCATCAGCCCAACATCAAGCACCTGGCTCACACCAGTTGCCTCAACATTAGGGCTGTCCAGAACTGGTAACAGGTGACTCACTGTGTTCCCAGGAAATGTTTCTTGAATGACTAGTTAAGGTAACCATCAATGGTCAAGATCACGTGTGTATGGTTGACACAGGAGTCCGGTATTCCACACTTAGCATGCCACTCCCCATTTCAAGGTATACCATACCTGTTGTTGGCTTCTCGGGACACACAGAGGAGTGGCCGCTTTCCAAAAGAGTTCCTTGTAAATGGAATAATCTGTCCTTTTATCGTTCTTTTTTGCTTCCCCCTCCTGTTCTGTTCATCTTTTGGCTCGTGACATAATGTGTTCACTAACTGTGACAATGATGATGTCCCCGTGCCATGTTGACATCACTTTTCCTGATGGCTGTACAATGCTGTGCAATTCCAAAAGCAACATTCAGATAGATGTTACAAACAACACCCTCAGGCATGGACCTGTCTCTTGATTCTTCAGCTGAGGTGTGGTGGGGACTTGTAACTGCACCTGAAAAAACAGATTTGTGGGATACCTTCAAGCTGTGGCTTCCATGGATTTCCATCCTCCACAAATACACAGAATCTGCTGAACACACGCACTGCACCTTTTAACTATTCTCTATACTGAGGATGAGGACTATGATGCTTTGTGGGACGGCTTCCTTCAGGGAATAGACATCCCAGAGGACAACCAAGTTAACATTCAACAATTGTACATTGGGCCACAGGGAGTGGCAGCTTTGGCTGCACTGCCCATTGAAATTCAGGACTTGTATGCCCTGTCTAAAAATTCAGCTCCTCATATCACTTTGTTAGTGGGTGAGGGAGGTGAAGCTAAAAATCTTTGTCCCATGGTACATAGTTGTACAAAAGCTACTGATTGGATGCCCACACAGAATAAGCATCTTCAGTATTCACTTTCAACTCAGTGTTATGCTATTAAGCATTCCTCGCAGTTGTCATTAACACTGGAAAAGTGTTTTCTTCCCAGGAGTCATGGCAGAGGGAACATAGATCAACCGCTCACTCAGACATTGTTAGTTCTTTTTTGCTTCCCCCTCCTGTTCTGTTCATCTTTTGGCTCGTGACATAATGTGTTCACTAACTGTGACAATGATGATGTCCCCGTGCCATGTTGACATCACTTTTCCTGATGGCTGTACAATGCTGTGCAATTCCAAAAGCAACATTCAGATAGATGTTACAAACAACACCCTCAGGCATGGACCTGTCTCTTGATTCTTCAGCTGAGGTGTGGTGGGGACTTGTAACTGCACCTGAAAAAACAGATTTGTGGGATACCTTCAAGCTGTGGCTTCCATGGATTTCCATCCTCCACAAATACACAGAATCTGCTGAACACACGCACTGCACCTTTTAACTATTCTCTATACTGAGGATGAGGACTATGATGCTTTGTGGGACGGCTTCCTTCAGGGAATAGACATCCCAGAGGACAACCAAGTTAACATTCAACAATTGTACATTGGGCCACAGGGAGTGGCAGCTTTGGCTGCACTGCCCATTGAAATTCAGGACTTGTATGCCCTGTCTAAAAATTCAGCTCCTCATATCACTTTGTTAGTGGGTGAGGGAGGTGAAGCTAAAAATCTTTGTCCCATGGTACATAGTTGTACAAAAGCTACTGATTGGATGCCCACACAGAATAAGCATCTTCAGTATTCACTTTCAACTCAGTGTTATGCTATTAAGCATTCCTCGCAGTTGTCATTAACACTGGAAAAGTGTTTTCTTCCCAGGAGTCATGGCAGAGGGAACATAGATCAACCGCTCACTCAGACATTGTTAGATAGTCTGCCCACCTCTCTCTGGTCCTCTGGGCCTACGGATGTGGGACTTCTCCATGTGGAGCCTGTCATCATACCTCTACGTGCTGGGGCAGTACCAGTGTACAGAGCTCAGTATCCACTGAAACCTGAGCAAATTAGTGGTATACAAAACACAATTAAAAAGCTTTTGTAAGCAGGAGTTTTAATTCCTACTTCTTCTCCTTGGAACACACCTATAAATCCAGTGCCTAAAGCTGGGAAACCTGACTACAGGATGGTTCATGACCTTCGATCTGTAAACAAACTTGTGGTCCCTAAAAACTATGCCACTCCAAATCCTTATACCATGCTCAATGCTATAAGCTCATCACACAAGTTTTTCACGTGCATTGATCTGGCAAATGCCTTTTTTGTTTGTGCCACTGCACCCTGACTCGAGATTTGTTTGATTTCATGTATCAGGGACAAAAATGTACCTACCGG
>NW_018128322.1:141714-156719 GCF_001952655.1 Monopterus albus
TTATGTTGTTGACTTTTGGTTAGGGGCCCCTGACTCAGAAACCATTATGACAGCCACTGGATCCTTGCTGTCACATTTAGCCCGAAATGGCTTCAAGGTCTCCAAGGACAAACTGCAGATTGGGAGACCTCGAGTCTCCTTTCTGGGATGTGTGGTGTCTGCTTCTGGCCTGCATATGACTGAGTCACAGAAAGCTGATATTCTCTCACATTCTAAGCCCACCACTGTTAAAGACCATGATGCAGTTCTTAGGGCTTGTTAATTATAGCAAGAATTTTGTGCCCGATTTCACCAGCCTTGTGGCACCTCTCCATGCCATGCTTACAGAGGCGGGCTACAAGAACTATGGTTCTACTCTGTTGTGGACTCCACAAGCAAAGGAGGCTTTTGTTGCCATAAAACAGGCCTTGGCACACGCATGTGCTTCGCATGCACCTGACTACTCCCAGCCTTTTTATTTGGATGTTGATGAAAAGGACGGCACTGTGAATGCCATCCTAGTTCAAAAGGGGGAAGGAAGTAGAGGACACAACCGAAAGGTGTCGATGTACTACAGTTCTAAGTTGGACACTGTTGAGAAGAGACATCCAACTTGTGTGAGACATGTTGCTGCAATCGGTCGAGCGATACTGAAAACCTCACATATCACAGTGGGTTATCAAACTGTTGTACACACCACACATGGTGTCGGGGCATTTCTGGATTCCAAAGCTTTCACACTGTCTGCACATAGGACCCGGAACTTACAACAGTTATTGAACCAGGCTCACATACAGTTTACAAGTGAGGGAACAAACATGGTTATGCAGATGGTCGCTGAGCAAGATCATGATTGCGTGAAGAAAAAAGACACAGAGATGAGACTGCATGAGAACCTGCATAAGGAACCACTACCTAATGCAGAGGTTACACTGTACTGCGATGGTCACAGTCATCAGACTGCCACTGGCAGTCTAGTTGCTTCATACGCTGTGGTCGAGGACACAACAGGTGGCTTAAGAATACTGCAAGTTGATGTGATTCCACAGCCAAGTTCAGCCCAGATGGCTGAGCCAATTGCTCTTATAGAGGCATGTCGGTTGTCAAAAGACAAAGTTGTACATATCTACACAGATTCTGCGTACGCAATACAGGCAGTATATGTAGACTTGTGCCACTGGAGAAGAGAAGGTTTTGTGATTTCATCTGGTTATCCGGTAAAACACTTGCAGCAGTTACTGGAATTAGAGCAAGCATTGTTGCTACCAAAGCAGGTGGCAATTATTAAGTGCAAGGGACATCAGAAAACAAAGAATCTGATAAACAGAGGTAATAATGCAGCTGATTTGGCTGCCAAGGTAGCAGCTGGATATCAGGTAGCTCAGGGAGCTATGAAAGGGATCCAAGACCTAAGGGGTCAGAGCTTTGGAAGCTCAGTACGGAAATGGATCCTGGACCAACGAGGTCAGAGCTTTGGATGCTCAGTACAGAAATGGATCCAGGACCTAAGGGGTCAGAGCTTTGGAAGCTCAGTACAGACAGGATCCAGACCTAAGGGGTCAGAGTTTAAAGAGCCTAGGACAGGCACTCAGGAACCAGAAGGTCCAGCTCAGGGAGCTAAACAGATGATTCAAGACTCTGCAGAAGGGGGTCATGTTTGTGAGAAAGAGCTGAGCTTGCAGACTATTAGGGAAATAGAGAATAAAGCTGCTCCTACTGAAAAGCAGGTGTGGCTAGGCAAAGGGGTGTCTAAGGATCAGACAGGACTGTGGAGAAACCACGAAGGTAAAAATAGTAGCCCCGGCAGGACTACTTAGTTTGCTGTGTCAAGAGGCGCATGGCAGAAGACACTGAGCGAGCTCCAAGATAAATAGTCTGATCTCAAAATTGGTGGCATCCGCATTTGAGGGATATCACCAAGTACTTTGTTGCAACATGTGAGACGTAATCAGTTCAACCCCAGAGCCGCGCTGAAGGTGGAGCTAGGGGGATTTCCAGTTCCTGATGCTCCCTGGAAAGAGATTGTTGTTGATTTCACAGATACTGGAGCTGACTAAAGAGTTGAAGGAAAACAATATTTACTTGTCTGTGTGGATCCAGTTTCCAAATGGGTAGAGGCTGTACCCACGAAAACAGAGACAGGTAAAGAGGTAATGAAGTGGCTCACTAGGGAAGTGATCCCCCGGTTTGGGGTACCTGAGATTATCAGATCTGATAATGGAACAACCCCTCTTCAAACGTTGATCTTCGTCTGGTTGAGCAGATGTTTGGGATAAAACATAAGTTTGGGGCTGTCTATCATGCAGCCTCTCAAGGGCTTGTTGAGCGTGCAAACAGAACTATAAAAGAAGGGATCGCGAAAGTCTGCGCAGACACTAACTTAACCTGGGTTGAAGCTCTACCTAGTGTATTGTTCAACCTCAGGTCCACTCCGAATGCAACGCTTAATGTAAGCCCACATGAAATCCTGACAGGGAGGAAGATGCCCTGTCCTCTAACTGTTATTCCTAAAAATTCAACACCTCTTCTTTTGCAGCATGCTGACATGAGTGAGTATGTCAGATGATTGAACAACGTGGTGATGAGTGTCTTTGAACTGGTTATTGAAATCCTGTGCAGGGACCAACCTTAGGAAACAACACCAGTTGCAGTGGACAGCTGGGTCTATCAAAAAGTGCATAAACTTCACCCTTATAGGGTAGCGGTAGCTACCACACACACACTGTGTTAAACTGTGGCTCACTGAGAACAAGTTAAGTAACTGGATCCATAAGACACATTGTTCTCCAGCTGAGGATCCACTGGACAGACAGTGAATGAGGTCAGGGCTGATTTAAGAAGCTCATTGCCTCAGTTGATATACAATCCTGTAAAAACAGAGCCACAGTTAGAAGAGGATCTATACTAGTATAATATTTATCAGAGACCAAAAACGTTGACAGGGACAGGAGACAAAATGCCTAGTCCGGCAAGTTTAGGCAGTTGTCCTGGTATGGTTCTCTGTGTACTGGGCCTCATTAGCCTAGTTATAGTGATACACATATTTTGGTGGGAAACAAGGTCCCACATACACCATGAGAAAAGAGGTAATGTCCTGGTTCCACCAGAGTTGGTTTTTAATTTGGGTAAAACTTCCACTTTAATGGTAGATGCATTTGACATTCTTGACTGCTCTGGGTGGCCACAGCAAGAGCAATTAAGACAGTTTGATAAATACATTTGTATACTGTTCTATGTCCGTTTTAATGTTCAAAGTCTTACTAATTTTACTAATCTCACTAATCTCACCAGAGATTTATTTGATGGGTTTCAGGAGCAACTGGCAGCCACTTCTCTTATGCCGTATCAGAACAGATTGGCATTAGACTTCATTCTGGCTGAAAAAGGGGGCGTTTGTGCTATGATTGGGCAACAGTGTTGTACTTACAGCACATTCCTAATAACACTTCTCCTGATGGCTCCATTGCTAGGGCCCTGACAGGGTTAAAAATCTTATCAGAAGAGATGGCTGACCATTCAAGAATTAAAAATTACATAGATGATTGGTTTGATAAAATTTTTGGCAAGTGGAAAAATTTTGTGGTTTCTTTGCTTACATCTTTTGTGGCAGCAGTTACTTTGCTGACCCATTGACTCCTGCCTATACCAATCTCCATGAGAAACTATGCCCATGATCTCACTGACTGAGCCCAGTGAGTCTGAGATTGAAGAAGACCCCTCAGACGGGAAAGAAGATCGTGACCTCTCTTCATACTATTGGTAAGGGTTAACACATACCCACATATATTCTTGCATACACGTAGGTGGTGTGGACTCATAGGTGTGATTGATTTTGATTACTGGGTAGAATTTTGTGATAAATGTGTGATACTGGAAGAAGATCTTTAGTCTCCAGCATAATGGATTCCTCCTGCAAATGTTATGATTAACCAATGATTGTTTGCTACATGTTGTTTAGACATTTTCCACGTTTTTGTCTGAAAAATGCTATAATTGCAATGAATACTCAGCTTTCACATAGCAGCTTACATATAAGACCACTTCAATGAAGAATCAGCTTACATGCCATTGTTTTATGTTATTATTTCAGATTTTGCCGTAGGTACTCAGCTCTGGGCTTTCCTTGGAGGGGGTGGTAAGGGGGGCTGTCACTCTGATGAACACTTAACCAACGACGGTATGATTGAACAATAACCCTCAGTGAAATACCTGTATATATACATTGTACTGATTATACAGTCTCGTACAGGTCTCTGGTTTTAAGTACTCTATTTTTATCCCTATTTATCTCATTTCAATGAACATTCCTTTGTTGTCTGCATTGTTTACTGTCTGTGCTGCTTATTCTGCATTGTTTGCACTGTTTGTTGCTGTCAATACTGCTTATTTTGTTGTATTACACAACCTTATGCTCTTTTACTGTTTGCACATTGAGAGCTGATGTACCAGAGTCAAATTCCTCATGTGCCCATCACACCTGGCCAATAAAACTGATTCTGATTCTGATCTCAGCGAGACTCTCCCACGACCTCATGAAGAGGAAGGTCCGTTGTTAGATATTAACTGTGTGAGACATTGCAACTTCAGGCATTAACACTTCACTGTGCACACAAGAATGTATATTGTAGAAAACACTAGTATCTTTATACACTATATGGAATATTAAGGTTGCTATATGATTACAGCACAAGCACTGTTTGGAAATCCTTATCTTAATATGACACTGTTTTGGAAATAAAAGTGTGGCCTTCATTTGGTCATAGTATGTTCACTTATGTACTTATGGGGAAAGTCTCCATGTATAGCCTTCACTACATGGTGTGTGCTTTTGAGGAGCTGCTGCTCCAGGGCAGTTACCATGGTTACGCTGTATTAGACTGTTTGAAGACACTGTAACTGAAAGCACCAATATAGTCTTATGCACTTAAATGGAATGTAACTTTCACTGAGTTTGAAGTATGAGCACTGTTTTATAACTGAACTGAACAAGAATGTAACCTTTAACCATGTTTTAATTAACTACAATGTGTATCCACTCTAAACACTGTGATGTGCTCATGAGAGTGATGCTCAGCACTGCTTCACATGGAGGGAGTCACAGGAAGGAGCAGAATGATTGAAATCAGTGGACATAAGATGTCTGGCTACACTCCACTGTTTTACATTTAATGAACTGATAAGGACAAGTTTTAACTTTCTCAGCATTACTGAGTGTTCATGTAATCATTATGTGTATGTGTGCCTTTGATCACAGAAAAAGTACCTTGGTTTTAGGGAGGAAGACTTAACTGTCATGAGAGAAGCACTGTGTATGGTGGGATAGAACTTTGGTTGAGTGTTGATTGATCTCAGCTGCATCCTAAGGAATGTAAGGAGGCGGGAAGAATAGTATATAATACACAATGTTAGAAAGATCAGATCAGATCTTGGCTGCTGCTGCCTGTGATCTCCAGATGCGCATCTGTGAATAAAGGTAATTATAATAAGTGCACTTTGGTATTTTGTGATATTCTGTGACTGAATATTCTGTCCATCATCTGGAATCCGATGAGGAAGTGGTAGACTTCCGACACCGTCTATAACAGAAACCATCCCTACAGAGCAGGCTCAAGGCGGTTACAGTGTTCATCTTAGGAGTGTTACTATACCATTTTATTAATTTTTATAGCAAGAAAATAACAATCAAGTTGTCAGATATGTGGCCAATCAATCCTAGTAACACCCCACTGACAAACCAGCCAGCTCTACTTAGCAGGCAGAGCTGTAGCATCGCCCTCGTCATGTTCAGTAACCTACAGGCTATCAGAAAAGACGTCCGACGTGGCGGTTCACGTAATGTAACAGTTGGTAACAATGGCTTGCGGCCTCTGTCACCATAAACTTTACCCTCTGTAAAACACATGAGAGAAGTGTCACCTACTATTACAAAAGAATGAAGAACAAGCAACTGGTGTCATCACATTTAAACTTCCGGGTTTGTCAGTAGCAAGATCGCCACAAAGTAGTGATGAATTTCTCAGACCAACTGGTCTTCAGTGTTTATGTTTGGTATCACCTCAGCTCGCCTGCACCCGCAACAGAGGTGATAGCAAAAATAGTACCAAGTACTATCCCCAACATTTGACTGATATAAAAGCAAATAAGGTGAGTAGAGTCAAGTCAGGCTGAGCCAGTCCCAGGCGGTGGAAAGGGGGCTTCTCTCAGGCCGTGGGCAGCTCTCGGTGCTCACCGAGCAAACTGGGCTTATGTTAAACAAAATGAACCAGAGACCAACCTTAATAAGCAGCTCCAGCACTGGAGTCCTGCATTTAGCTACTTTATCCTTTGTGTAGACAGCGATGCAAGTGTCCTGCAGTGGAAACAATTGAGAGAACAAACATCATAATTATTTTGTGGACTGTGTCATAATGTGTGTGCTTTGACTATTGTGAACAAATCCATCCCGATCTGTAAAGCTACTGCTCAGACACTGGAACAACCCTTATTTTTAATTAAACATCACATCATTATTTATTCATATTCTGGTCATACATTCATTATGTAACTATAACTGTCCAGGTTACGATGAGCATGTCATTTTTATGAGCTTAATAAAGGTTTTCCACCAAAGAGGGTCGCTTGTGTCCTTGCTCATGCCTCCACCATGCAGCCTCCTCACTCTTCAATCCTCTGAAATAAGGGAACTAAAACATCGTCCACGATGGAGGACCAGAACAATTCCCAAGTCACTCAAAGAGCAATTTGAAATAAGATAAGTCAATGAGAAGCAGCCAGTGAGACTAGTTATGAACTAGTCAGTCCTAGTTTTACCTTGAGTACATGAACACATCGTTATATGTAATTCTCTTTAGCTCTAACTTGAAAGGTTTCACTTTCCATTGTACACAACCGGTGTCTAACTGGTATTTAATTGTATAAAATCCTAAACATTTATCTTTGTAGAACAACAGAACTTACTCGTATGTCAATGGCATAAGTCTTCTCCCAGCCTTTGACTCCTGGTGAAACCCTGTCCAAGAATGCCTCTAAAAAACATATGATCTCCACTCTGGTGTCCCGGAGCTGGAAGACAGACGTTTGTCTCAAATAAAAACTTTTCAGGGTTCTGGATTATCATTTGTTGACTGTTCTTTACACCTACCTCATCTAACTGCATGGACTTCCTGAGGAAGCTGAGCAGTCCGTAGTCTTTGGAGAGCAATAAGGAAGTCTGTAAAGCTTCAGGAGGCAAAGACAGAATTATATGACATTTTTAATATTTATTATTTGGGATGGGACAATATATTAAAATTCAATATATACAAAAATGTCACAATATGTATTGTTTTGTCTAGTAATATATACAGTGGTGTGAAAAAGTATTTGCCCCCTTACTGATTTCTTATCTTTTTGCATGTTTGTCACACTGTAATGTTTCAGATCATCAAACAAATTTAAATATTAGTCAACGATAACACAAGTAAACACATCATGCAGTTTTTAAATGAAGGTTTTTATTATTAAGGCAAAACAAAATCCAAAACTACATAGCCCTGTGTGAAGAAATGTTCGCCCCCCTGTCAAAACATAACTTAACTCTGGTTTATCGCCCCTCAGTTCAATTTCTCTAGCCACACCCATGCCCGATTACTGCCACACCTGTTCGCAATCAAGAAATCACTTAAATAGGACCTGCCTGACAAAGTGAAGTAGACCAAAAGATCCTCAAAAGCTAGACATCATGCTGAGATCCAAAGAAATTCAAAACCAAATGAGAAAGAGAATAATTGAGCTCTATCAGTCCGGAAAAGGTTATAAAGCCATTTCTAAAGCTTTGGGACTGCAGCGAACCACAGTGAGAGCCATTATCCACAAATGGCGAAAACATGGAACAGTGGAGAACCTTCCCAGGAGTGGCCAGCCGACCAAAATTACCCCAAGAGCGCAGCGACAACTCATCCAAGAGGTCACAAAAGACCCCACAACAACATCCAAAGAACTGCAGGCCTCACTTGCCTCAGTTAAGGTGAGTGTTCATCACTCCACCATAAGAAAGAGACTGGGCAAAAATGGTTTGCATGGCAGAGTTCCAAGACGAAAACCACTGCTGAGCAAAAAGAACATAAAGGCTCATCTCAGTTTTGCCAGAAAACATCTTGATGATCCCCAAGACTTTTGGGATAATACTCTGTGGACAGACGAGACAAAAGTTGAACTTTTTGGAAGGTGTGTGTCCCATTATGTGTGGCGTAAAAGTAACACCGCATTTCAGAAAAAGAACATCATACCAACAGTAAAATATGGTGGTGGTAGTGGGATGGTCTGGGGCTGTTTTGCTGCTTCAGCCCCTGGAAGACTTGCTGTGATAAATGGAACCATGAATTCTGCTGTGTACCAAAATATCCTGAAGGAGAATGTCCGGCCATCCGTTTGTGACCTCAAGCTGAAGCGAACTTGGGTTCTGCAGCAGGACAATGATCCAAAGCACACCAGCAAGTCCACTTCTGAATGGCTGAAGAAAAACAAAATGAAGACTTTGGAGTGGCCTAGTCAAAGTCCTGACCTGAATCCAATTGAGATGCTGTGGCATGACCTTAAAAAGGCAGTTCATGCCCGAAAACCCTCCAATGTGGCTGACTTACAACAATTCTGCAAAGATGAGTGGGCCAAAATTCCTCCACAGCGCTGTAAAAGACTCATGGCAAGTTATCGAAAACGCTTGATTGCAGTTGTTGCTGCTAAGGGTGGCCCAACCAGTTATTAGGTTTAGGGGGCAAACACTTATTCACACAGGGCTTTGTAGTTTTGGATTTTGTTTTCCCTTAATAATAAAAACCTTCATTTAAAAACTGCATGATGTGTTTACTTGTGTTATCTTTGACTAATATTTAAATTTGTTTGATGATCTGAAACATTACAGTGTGACAAACATGCAAAAAGATAAGAAATCAGTAAGGGGGCAAATACTTTTTCACACCACTGTATCATGAGGTCTCCAAAAACCAGTGAATTTATGTTTTTTGTAAATACAATAGCCTAACAGATCATAAGTACATATTTCTGGTTGTTCTTTACAGAATCAAACCAGTGGTAGAAAAGGGGAAAACCAGAGGAATAAATCATCAGTACTCCGGCAGCTAGTCATACATTTGTGTTACTGAATTTTTAACTGTATCGTGACTGAATCAAATCATATACAATACATCGTGCATCAAATCGTATCAAGAAAAAGTCACATCATCCAATCCCTAATTATTATTACATAATTCTTACTAGAATTGCAACAATTAGGTTGATTAATCGATTTGCTGATCATCAGAAAATTAAATACCAACTAATTTGATAATCAACCATTTCATTTATCAACCAAAAATCGGTCTTCAAGTCTACAATCAATCTTTACTGCTGATACAGTGCTGCCAAGTATGGTGAGTGGCAGTAAGGTGGGAGGGTTCTTCCTGAAGGCCACTGTCATCTCCACTGTTTTGAGGGTTGAAAGATATTACCCAGTCCTTTTAACCAGGAACTCAGAGAGATGAAGCGGACCACTTGGATATATAAAAAATAACCGTGCTGGTTTATTCAAAGGATCACAGGTAAAATTAACATTACACGTCCAGATCTCTTCCACCTCCGACCTGCACGCAGGCAGACGAAGTATGAAAGACCCTGAACCATAATGCCTATACAATTTTATCACTTGGTTGGTATAAGCTCTGTTTTTGTACAAAGCTCCTTCCGGCTCTTTTAAACCAAAGCTCCTTCCGGCTCTTTTATTATTGTGTGGATGCGTATGCACTACTACTATAAACTATAAATATTTCAATTATAGATGAAATTGTCATAAGGGTTAATATTTGAAGTCATAGTTTATTTAAGTGGGGTCTCATTCATGGAACTCAAAGTCTTCAGCATATTCAGGGCGATCTTTCAGCAATTCGCATCCACACATGCATTTTCGACAGGAAATGCAGTTTTCTAGTTATTCTTATTATTCTGGTTTCTTCCATCCGATTTTTGGCACAATTTTTTCAGCATACTTTCAGCTATGAAAACCATTCAGGTATCGACATGTTCAGCTTTTTAAGGACATTTATGCTATTATTTTTCTTGTTTCTAACCTTTATACTTTTTAAACTATTTAGTGTCTTTCAGCAAAATTTTGCCCATTCAAATGAATGGGGAAATTCTACTTCAGCATTCTTTCAGCTATTTCAGGTATCAAAATGTTCAGCTCCTCAAGGACATTCATGCTTCTCTTCAGGATTTTTGTAAACCTTATACCTTTGAAATATTTAGCTTTATTCTGAAAATCTTGCCCCATTCAAGTGAATGGGAATATCCTACTTCAGCATATTTTTGGCTATCAAAATGTTCAGCTCCTCAAGGACATTCATGCTTCTCTTCAGGATTTTTGTAAACCTTATACCTTTGAAATATTTAGCTTTATTCTGAAAATCTTGCCCCATTCAAGTGAATGGGAATATCCTACTTCAGCATATTTTTGGCTATCAAAATGTTCAGCTCCTCAAGGACATTCATGCTTCTCTTCAGGATTTTTGTAAACCTTATACCTTTGAAATATTTAGCTTTATTCTGAAAATCTTGCCCCATTCAAGTGAATGGGAATATCCTACTTCAGCATATTTTTGGCTATCAAAATGTTCAGCTCCTCAAGGACATTCATGCTTCTCTTCAGGATTTTTGTAAACCTTATACCTTTGAAATATTTAGCTTTATTCTGAAAATCTTGCCCCATTCAAGTGAATGGGAATATCCTACTTCAGCATATTTTTGGCTATCAAAATGTTCAGCTCCTCAAGGACATTCATGCTTCTCTTCAGGATTTTTGTAAACCTTATACCTTTGAAATATTTAGCTTTATTCTGAAAATCTTGCCCCATTCAAGTGAATGGGAATATCCTACTTCAGCATATTTTTGGCTATCAAAATGTTCAGCTCCTCAAGGACATTCATGCTTCTCTTCAGGATTTTTGTAAACCTTATACCTTTGAAATATTTAGCTTTATTCTGAAAATCTTGCCCCATTCAAGTGAATGGGAATATCCTACTTCAGCATATTTTTGGCTATCAAAATGTTCAGTTCTTCAAGAACATTCATGCTTCTCTTCAGGATTTTTGTAAACCTTATACCTTTGAAATATTTAGCTTTATTTTGAAAGTTTTCCCTGATTCAAATGAATGGGAAGATTTCAGCATACTTTTAGCTACTTCAGTTAGCATAATGTTCAGCTCTCTCAGGACATTCATGCTTCGACTCAGAATTTTTTTACACTTCACACTTCTGAAATATTTAGCTTTATTTTGAAAATTTTCCCCCATTCAAAATAACGGGAAATTGTACTTCAGCATACTTTCAGGTAGATACACCTTACAGGTGTCAAAATGTTCAGCATTTTCAGAGCGATCCTTCGGCACACAGCATCCACACGTATTTTCGACAGGAAATGCATTTCTCTAGTTCAGACATTGTTCTCCTGCATACTATTTCGCCACCAGATGGTACTAAACCGAGCCTTTGAATGAATCAACGAATGCTCGATACAAATGATGAAGTGGTTCGATACAGGTGTCATGGTGTCAATTGGACATCACTACTCATTTTCTTTGTTATATATAACAGGGGTTTATACAGTTGGTCAGACAAAATAAGTTGAACATTTTATAGTCTGCACACCTAGTCACTTAATTGGGAAAATAGCTACTAGATCAAAAGACAATAAAAGTTGTTGCCCTTCTCCTTACAATGCAGTGCATTCATCATGATACCAACGTAACAGTCTGCAGAATACCAGTGAATTTAAAAAATAATGACATACATGACATGTACAATATTAAAGCTTCTGTTACTGCGCCGCTGGCATCTAGACACTAGGCTGAAAACAGCAGTTGGGCAGTCAGGGGAAGCATAAGAGAAGAATTTGTGCTTTAGAGTGCAGTCTATAGGCTCGATAAGGATTTATTAGCAGAAACTGGCTGTAGTGTGCACAATTATACATTCATTAATGTGTAATGAGATGATAGTGGACATGAGGGAGAGAAGATCTTATCAGCGACTGTTCATCTGGGGGCTCGAAGTGGAGAGGGTGAGCAGCTTCAAATACCTGGGTGTCCACATCAGTGAGGACCTCATTTGGACACTCCAAGCCTCCTGAGGAGGCTGAGGAGGTTTGGCATGTCACCTAGGCTCCTTTGCAACTTCTACAGCTGCATTGTCAAGAGCATCTTGACCAGCTGCATTGCTGTCTGGTATGCCAGCACTACTGCTGTGGACCACAAGCGCCCGCAGCAGTGCTCTGCAGCAGGTGGTTTGGTGCCTACTACAGCAGTGGTCCCCAACCCCCGGGCCGCGGACCGGTACCGGTCCGTGGATCAATTGGTACCGGGCCGCACAAGAAATCATTAATTATTTCCGTTTTATTTATTATCTGAGTCTGAACGATCTTTTATTTTGAAAAATGACCGCATTCTCTCGGTTACATCTCAGTCACTTGAGCCAAAACTGGCTTACTTGTGCGACATATTCAGCCTGCTCAATGAACTCAATCTGTCACTTCAGGGGAAAATGACAACTGTCTTCAAGTTGACAGATAAAGTAGCTGCATTTAAAGCCAAACTGGATTTGTGGGGACGGCGCGTCAACAGAGGCATTTTGGACATGTTTCAAACATTAGCGGGGATTTTGGGTGAGACTGAGCCAGAGCCTTCATTCTCCCAGCTGGTGCACGATCACATGTCTTTGCTTTTAAAAGAGTTCGAGCGCTACTCCCCAGCCACAAAGGACCCACGAACTGCCAAGGAAGGGATCCGCAACCCATTTGTCAACAAACCAGGTGAATCCAGCAGGTCTGTGCAAGAAGAAGATCAACTGCTGGAGATCGTAAATGTCGGCGGCCTTAAAAGTATGTTCGAGACAACAACTCTGCCGGTGTTCTGGATTAAAAATACCGAGATCGCCACCACAGCACTGAAAACCCTGTTGCCATTTCCGACATCCTATCTGTGTGAAGCGGTTTAGATAATAGAGAAAGAAATGTGGAATTGCTGGTTCTTGTTATTTATTTATTTTTCCACGTGAATTTTTTAATGATTTATTTAGGGGGCAGGGAGGATGTTACTAGAGACTTTGAGACTTTATACTCATGTTATGTTGTTGGCGCAATGTTACGAGGAAGCTGCTAATAAAGTTGCATACGAGTACACAGTGGATTCACGTTTATTATTATATTTACATATTTACAATATAAACAATCTACGTAACCCCCCCGGTAAAATTGTCAAGCGTTGACCGGTCCGCAGTGATAAAAAGGTTGGGGACCACTGTACTACAGGACGTAACGTGCGGGCGCCACAGCTCAGTAAGGTTCTGATGGAAACCTTGAGCGTCCTCAGAGACTCGCAGAGATCTGTGAGCGTCCTCAGAGACTCCGTTGGGGTTTATACTGTGTTTCACTGGGCGTTCTGGCGGCTCATATCATACAACTGAATAGGCTGCAGACGTTACTGAAACACCCCGTTTTCTGCACAACTAAGTGATGAGTTGCTTCTAAAATCCACAGAGCTCCTCGTCCTGCAGACTGCAAACACTAAACTGCCAAACTAAAGGAGTCTGACACGGACATGGTCCCGAGGAGAAACCTACGGGAGGATTTGACGGACTTCCGTGTCTCTTACCAAGTTCACTCTCGTTCGGCGTTGGAAGCCACTCTTGTCCCAGGTCACGCACAATATCGTGGCATTTCAAAGCTGCAGCTCGAGCATCTTCGTCTGAAAGCGACTCGTGAAGTTTTAAAAGAAGAACGTGAATCCCCGCGGCAGCGCTACTGTGGGAGGACATACCTGAACCAACGTTACGCTAACATCAGCACTAGCTAACAAGCACAGGCAAACGACTGTTTCTGAATACGTACAAATCCAATTGTTACTTTGGCAAGTGCGAAACACGTCCTCTTCCTCTCCTCTAGTCGTAGTTCCTCTTCTTCTCCTCTAGTGTTAACGGCGGATCGCAAACCGACATAAGGTTTCTGCCGCCACCTACTGCACCGGAGTGTGTCATCTCAGGATTTTATGTACATCAAGTAAAAAGAACCGATATCTTTCTTTCTACACATTTTTAACTACACTACTAATCGAAAGTTTAAAAACACCTGCATTTTCCCAGCTGTTATTTATGTAATTCAACAGCCCAACACATTTCTTTTACAATTAACATCAGATATTGTTGGGGCAGACAGCAAGTTGGAAGGTTGCCTTGTTTTCACTCTTCACCTGGGAGGTTTGGACAATGTGCTGCCATTCCATCATTTGAAGCCGACCATCTTGTTCTTTCCTTATGCACAGCCTGGACATACTTTTTTACATGCATCCTGTACAGGTATGTGCCAAAAAATTAGAATATCGAGGGAAAGTCCATTTATTTCAATAATTTGTTTCAAAAAGTGAAACTTGTATGTTATATTAGTTCACTGCACACAAAGTGAAATATTTCAAGCCTTTATTTGTTTCAATTTTGATGATTATGGATTAAAGACAAAAAAAACCCAAATCCAGTATTTCACAAAATTAGAATATCATGACAAAGTTCAACATTGTAGGCTCCCTGTGTCCCATTCTAGTCAGCTAATTAATGCAAAACACCTGCAAAGGTTTCCTCAGCCTTGAAATTGTCTCAGTCTGGCTTAGTAGGCTTCAGAATCATGGGGAAGACTGCTGACTTGACGGTTGTGCAGACGACCATCATTGACACCCTCCATAAGGAGGAAAAGTCTCAAAAGGCAATTGCAAAAGAAGCTGGATGCTCACAGAACGCAGTATCAAAGTATATTAACAGAGTGTTAAGAAGAAGGGAAGAATGTGGCCGGAAAAGGTGCAAAAGTGACAGGGATGACCGCAGCCTTGAGAGGATTGTCAAGCAAGGGCGATTCAGAAATCTGGGGGAGCTTCATAAGGAGTGGACTGAGGCTGGTGTCAGTGCATCAAGAACCACCACATACAGACGTCTGCATGACATGGGCTACAGTTGTAGA
>NW_018128322.1:157352-169186 GCF_001952655.1 Monopterus albus
GGGTTTTTTTTGTCTTTAATCCATAATCATCAAAATTGAAACAAATAAAGGCTTGAAATATTTCACTTTGTGTGTAGTGAACTAATATAACATACAAGTTTCACTTTTTGAAACAAATTATTGAAATAAATGGACTTTCCCTCGATATTCTAATTTTTTGGCACATACCTGTAGACTTACCCTAACCCTGACCATACCCACTACCTGGGCCACCCTAACCTTAGACCAAGTCATCACTCTGCTGCCCTTTTGTCTCCATAAAGTCGTGGAGTCCCCATAGTGTAACTGTGTCAAGAGATTTGCATCCCCACAGCATGAGCAACAGAAAGTCACACACACCAGACTAAAGTCAGTCCCATGGAGATAGGAGGCGACACTGCGCAGCTGATCCGGACAGTGCGTCCTGGCCGACGGCTCTGACGCACAGGACGCTGTCGTTGCGGATTAAAGCCTGACCAGCGGTGACTTCTCCGCCCCGGGAATTTCTTTGGCTGCAATTTTTCAGGAGACAACGGCAGGTGTGTAATGTTGTGTGTTAAATTTTAGAATTTGTTTGGGCAAAGTTAGAGAGAGAGAGAGAGAAACTGCCACTGAGAAAAAAAGCCGAGTATCTAAAGTTTTGAGGGATTGCCAAAGCAGGAAGCGATGGACTGTTACCCCCGTGCTTCTTATAATGAATTCAGTCAGCTACCTTCAGGCCACGCTACCCGTAGAAACCCAGGTCTTCCACAAAAACCCAAAATAACAGACGTGTTAACCTCCCGATCAAAGTAAGGTCGCAAACCAGAAGTCACCACCAGTAGCAGAGCTTGAGATTTTAAGGAAAACGTTGTTACGTGGTAGATTTTCTAAACAGTGACCCTTGATGATCTTAACGGGGTCAGCTCCGTCTTATTGTATCCAACAATAATCAAGAAGTTATCACAATGAACTGTTAGCGAGAAGTGTGGTGTTGTTCTCTAGCGGCTCACAGGGAGATGTTGGTCGGGATGCACTTAGATTTTCCCACTAAATGTCTTACATTTCAAATGCAGTCACACCAGAGTGCAGAAGGTAAGTCAGTGTGAATCCGACACACGTACCTACAGAAAGCTAACGTAAGAAGTGTGAGATGGCAGCTCTTCAGTCATTCCATGGAAACTCTGCAGCCTGCATTTTTTTATTCACCATAACCAAACGTCCCATTTTCTCTTTCATAGCATGAAGGATATGTCACACCAACAATAAAACATATTTTACCAGCTCAGGAACTGTTTGTTACATCAAGATATCAGAGTTGGTTTGTTCCACCCCTCACAGGACAGTTGGTAATCCAGTTCAGTGAAGGAGCAGAAAGATTCACACCCAAAATTCTCTGGGGTCAGAGGTAACACCACGCTTTGAAGGCAGCTAAGCGAAAAATGAATGCTTTATACAAATTTATTTTGAAAATTTAATTAAGTTTATTTAATGTTCTTTCCATGAGGGGGTGTTACGCTTGACAGAGAAGGTACTGAAAGAAAAATATTCCAAAAGAAAATCGAATCCTGTCATCTTTAAACCCTTAAATCTTAGCGATGTCACTTAAATTGTGTACCTTGTGTTTTACTATTTTTATTTTTCATACATTGTGGGCGGTTTCCTGGAGACAGACAATTTAAAGGACACACGATCCTGTTCTCTCCTGTTCTGTACACAACACACAGGGGTGGTGTACAGTCTTATGCAAAAGTTTAGGCACCCCTTGATAAATAACAGATTTTGGTGATTTTTTATTTGAACAGATGTTAACACAGTTTCTCTTGGAAATGGAAAAAATGCACAATATTTTCTGCAAACAGTGATGCATAGTTACTTCTTATGCCATAAATTGAACAAAAATAAAAAATAAAAACATTATTATGGCATAGTGCAAAAGTTTGGGCACCCTAAGAGTTCCAGAGTCTCAAAGTCTCTCACAAGGTATCAGACCTTAATCAGCTCGTTAGATCTGATGCACAGCAACAGCTGTCATTGGTAAATGCCAATTTCAAAGCTGTACAAATACTTTGACTCTTCAAACCTTGTGCACACACTTGTGGACACCCAGCAACCATGGGTTCCTCTAAGCAGCTGTGTAAGACCCTGAAAATGAAAGTTATTGACGCCCACAATGCAGGAGAAGGCTACAAGAAGATAGCAAAGCGTTGTCAGCTTGCAGTTTCCACAGTAAGAAATGTAATTAAGAGATGGCAGATCAGGGGAACTGTGGAGGTCAAGATGAGATCTGGAAGACCAAGAAAACTCTCGAACAGAACTGCTCGTATGCTGGTCAGAAAGACAAATCAAAACCCCCATTTGACTGCAAAAAACCTGCAGGAAGATTTAGCAGACTCAGGAGTGGTGGTGCACCGTTCCACTGTGCAGCGATGCTTGCACAGACAAGGCCTTCATGGAAGAGTCAGCAGAAGAAAACCTTATCTGCGTCCCCATCATAAAATCCAACGTCTGAAGTATGCAACAGGACATCTACAGAAGCCCGATGCGTTTTGGAAACAAGTGCTGTGGACTGATGAAGTTAAAATAGAACTCTTTGGACACAATCAGCAAAGGCATGTTTGGAGAAAAAAAGGAGCAGCATTTCATGAAAAGAACACCTTGCCAACTATTAAGCATGGGGGTGGATCTATCATGCTCGGGGGTTGTGTTCCAGCCAGTGGCACAGGAAACATTGCACGGGTGGAGGGAAGAATGGATTCCACTAAATACCAGCAAATTCTGGAAGCAAACATCACACCATCTGTAAAAAAGCTGAAGCTGAAAAGAGGATGGCTTCTACAACAGGACAATGATCCTAAACATACCTCGAAATCCACTATGGAATACCTCAAGAGACGCAGGCTGAAGGTTTTGGAATGGCCATCACAGTCCCCTGATTTAAACATCATTGAAAATTTGTGGGTAGATCTTAAAAGAGCTGTGCATGCAAGACGACCAAAGAATATTACAGAACTAGAAGCCTTTTGCAAGGAAGAATGGGAGAAGATCCCAAGTACAAGAATTGAAAGACTTTTAGCTGGCTATGAAAAGCGTTTGCAAGCTGTGATATCTGCCAGAGGAGGTGTTACTAAGTACTGATTGTGTAGGGTGCCCAAACTTTTGCACCATGCCATAATAATGTTTTTATTTTTTATTTTTGTTCAATTTATGGCATAAGAAGTAACTATGCATCACTGTTTGCAGAAAATATTGTACATTTTTTCCATTTCCAAGAGAAACTGTGTTAACATCTGTTCAAATAAAAAATCACCAAAATCTGTTATTTATCAAGGGGTGCCTAAACTTTTGCATAAGACTGTAGCTTGATTTTTGAGTGTGAATTAAAAGACTTGATAAGATTGGGAATTAACCCCCAGTACGAGACCGGACCAAAATTGTTTGGTCTAGAAGCCTGTCTCGTAGATCTTTCAAGTTGGTCGACGGAACCATTCACACGCGGAATCAAGGGGAACATATATTAAAAAGAACTTGTATTTTTGACCTTGTATTGTGGAATAATGGAGGGAGGGTTTGGCAAAGAAGTGGGTAGAAATGAGTTACAGGAGGAAGAAAGTATTGGAGAATGGTGGAATGACATTAAAACACAACTTGAAAGTGGTATGAAAGAGTCAGAAAAACAGAAAAGAATAGAATATGAAACATTTTTCAGAAAGTTGCAGAAAGATGGTAGAATCCCAGGAGACGAGAAAAAGGGGAAGTTGGTGCAGTTGCTGAGTAATGTAGAGAGAGAGGAGAGACAGCTGGCTGGTGAAAAGGAAGAGAAAGACTGAGATGCAGACTGCTGCTGATCAAAGTGCCTTATTACATAACATGACAATGGCAGGCATTACGGTTTTGACTAATCTTAAAATAGCAAAGAAAAAGCAGAGGGGAGACACAACCCTAGAAAACAAAGATAAAGAAAGCAACCTAACTCTTTTAGCACCCTCATTATATCCTGTAATTCCCCCACTGCATGTAGATCCACCACAGTTCCAACTACCAATGGTAGAAATAAAAGGAGAAATGACGGGAGTGTTTGACGTTCAGGAAACAGGGTCTCAGGGAAGGACAGGGACCACACAGCACCATAGGTCCGAGGCAGAAAAGGAAAAGAAAGGGATGAAGCTTACTCCACATCCCCCAGAATGCACCTGCAAACCCTGCTCAGAGGACCCTTTTCTTGACCAAAGGAAGAGGTGGCGTAATCAAAAGGATAGTGAGAAAAAATTCAAGGAATTAAGAAAGAAAACAGGAAATTAATGACTATGAGGAAGAAATATTGAGTTTTATAGATGCTGCAGAGGATTTCTGTAAGAAGGCAATGAAGACAGGCAAACAAGAGGAGACTGATGAGGAAGGAAGTGAGGGGGAAGAGGAGGTGGAGCCCAGACCAGATCTGTCACAGAAGACTGTGCGGTATAACCTGAGGCCCCGCAAAGAGGGAAAAACATTACAGTTACCCCTGTTACACACCCCAGTGGGACTTCAATATAAACCGTTTAACTTCACAGACACCAACACCTTAGTAGAATGGCTTCCTCCTCTGGCAGAGGGAGGAGCAAACTGGCTGCGTAAACTCAGTGTGTTAACAGCAGGTCACACTCTGGCAATGGGAGATTTCAGGGCTTTGATGGCTAGATGCACAAATGGTCTTTTGTTGAAAGCTCTACAGTCATAGGCAGGGCCATGTGGCAGAAATGGCCTTTGCCCAAAAGTAAAATACAACAGATGTCATGTAAAATGAAGCCAGATGAAGGTCCCACTCAGTTTATTGAAATGTGTAAGGAGGAGTGGACAGAATCTACAGGGGTGCATCCAGGGGCAGATGAGACAGCAAATCATGTACAGAAGAGCAATTCTGGCATGTGTGCCAACTGTGGTTAGAGAAAAGATGGACGAAAACCCGGATCTCCCCAGTGCGGATAACACCAAATGGGAGGGGCACTTGGTCCATCACTTAACGGGACAGCAGAAGAAAGAGGGAGAGAAGCAGTCTGAGCTCAATGATTTAAAGAATCAGCTCACTAAAATGCAATTACAGGAGGCTAGAAATAAGGTAAATGATCAGAAAAAGGCCAGTAAAACACAACAGCTTGTCCAGCAGCCTGTAACTCCAGCAGTTGGACCACAGCCTCTCCAGCCTCAAATGGCTGGACCACCCCCTCAGAACCGGGGAGCCCAATATGAGCCTAGTTGCGGTCCTGGGTCGTGTGGTATGGGTCAGGGCTCTAATAGACCCTGGGCGGGCAGACCAGGAAGAAGCGATATGTTCCACCTTTGTGGGCAAGTAGGACATTAGGCAAGAAACTGTCCTGACGGACAGGGAGGGGCTGGCCTCTACCACCCTGGTGGTTGGAACACACATCCGCGACCACAACCTCAGGGGCCTCCACACCTAGCTCCCAATCCTGGAGCTGCACCAGCTGATGGACAATATCTCCACTGCGCCTGATGGGAACCAGGAACCCCAGGGCCAGTAGGTTTGGCAGACCCCTACTTGACCCTGACTGTAAATAAAGAGGAACTGCCTTTTGTTGTTGATACGGGGGCTCGATACTCGACTCTGAATAAGCCTGTACCAGCTGAACAGTTGTCCAACGAAAAGGTTCCTGTTGTGGGGTTCTCTGGGAGACCAGAAAATATGCCATTCACCAGACCACTTATGACAGAAGTGGCCGGCCAATGTTTTGAACATAAATACTGGGCCTCAGTGAATTGTCCAGTCAACCTAATGGGGAGAAACAATCTTGTCTAGTGTGGAGCTGTGGTGCATTGTAGTACAGATGGGTTGCAAGTCACCTTCCCAAATGGTCATGTTTTGAACAGTTCTTCCGGTCCCTCGGACAGGCACCAGCTGTGGTTGGCCCCCAGCACAGATCCAGCACAAGATCAGTGGGCAGATATCTACTGGGGTGTGTTGGAGCCAGCCACTCCCGAACAACGGGGCATATGTGCACTTTTCCAACAGTGGAAAACCTGGCTAAGCTTGTTCCAGGCCTGTGTGGAGCCCCCTGACCCTTTCCATTTTACTCTGCACTATGATAGAGACCAAAACTTTATATCAGGAAGCATTTCAGGAGCAGGTTGCAGACACCACGTGGCACATCTCTTCTCCTGAGTTACTAATAGGACCAGAAGGTGTGGCAGCTTTTGTACAGTTAGCATCAGATCAGTTTCAGTGGTATAAAATGGCTGACACTGCAGAACCTCATGTCACACTTCTTATTCATGCTAACCATCAGGCTAAGGATCTCGGTCCCATGGTAAAAAGGCTGAGAGCTGTTACTGATTGGGTTGACACACAAATACCAGCACTAAAATATTCTGCTTCCTCTCTCTCCTATAAAATCATGCATCACACAACTGATGTTATCACTCTGGAACATCAGTGCATTTCCAGAGACCATGGCAGGGAAAGAACAGATCACCCAGACACTGAAACCATGTTAAACTCCCTGCCCTCTACCCTGTGGTCACAGGGCGCTACTGATGTTGGTTATTATCTCAAAATCCCTCCCATCACATTTCAGACCGAGGTAGATAGCCTTATTTGGCAATCTCAGTACAGGCACAAGCCTGAGGCAGACGAGGGCATCTCAGCTACTATACAGGGCCTGTTAGAAGCAGGAGTGTTAGAACCTTCACACTCTGCCTGGAACACTCCTATTCTCCCTGTCCTTAAGGCAGACAGTGGAAAATACAGAATGGTACATGACTTGCGATGCATAAACAGGCTAGTGACCACCCCTCCAATTTCTGTACCTAATCCATACACGGCCCTGTCAACTCTCACGCCAGAACATAAGTATTTTACCTGCATTGATTTGGCGAATGCATTTTTCTGTATCTCTCTTGCAGAGGACTTGAGACCCATCTTGTCATTCACATACAGAGACAAGCAACTGCAATACACACGCCTCCCACAAGGATTCATATTATCGCCAGGGTTGTTCAACCAGGCCCTGCGCACAATACTTCAAGATGTTGAGTTGCCAGAGGGAACTGTATTAGTTCAGTATGTGGACGGCATCCTCAAAGCATCACCAGACACACGCACCTGTCTGCATGCCACACAACTTGTCCTGCAAACATTAGGATGCTGCAGGTTTTAAAGTATCCAAGTCTAAATTGCAATGCTGTAGACCTGTTGTGTTTTTCCTAGGCCACCTAGTGTCCAGTAAAGGACAATACATCTCTCCTTCACATAGATCATCCATTTTGCATCATCCCCAGCCTAACACAGTAAAAGAAATGCTGTCCTTCCTGGGTTTGACAGGCTACAGCAGGCAGTTTGTACCAGACTATGCAGGGTTAACAACTCCCTTGCATCATATGGTTAATGAACAAGGTATGAGAAACCCAGCTGCTAGGCTAGATTGTACTATGGATGCTGAAAAGGCTTTCATAGATCTTAAAGCAGCACTGGCCAAAGCCACCTCCTTGGCCATTCCAAACTATCAAACTCCATTCTTTTTGGATGTTTCTGAAAGACCGCATGCAATGCATGGCGTTCTCTTTCAGAAAAAAGGGGGTAGTAGAGAGGTATTGACCCATGTAAGTTGTTAGATATTTTTAGTCAGATAGATATTGGATAGATACTTTATGTATTAGAAATGTTAGTGGAGAGAGGATGTTTAGTTAGACTGTTAAATGCTAAGGCCTGCATATGAATTGCTGCAGGGTACATCTGGTCAAGGACAACTAGAGAGAAGAGTTGATGACTGTCAGCAGACAGGGTGTTTAATATTATTATTATGATGTGTAAAACTGTAGAGTTAGCTATAATGTTCCTATGTTCAGTCAGAGCCAGCTGCAAAGCTGGTAACAGAGACGTCTCGGTTGACGTTTCTGTGTAGTATGGGGCTAGCCCAACCGAGGTTTTATAATGTATAGGCCAATTGAAGTTCAGGGTCTTTTCATCTTACAACTGCCTGCGAGCACGTTGGAGGTGGAAGATATCTGAGCATGTAATGTTAATTTTACCTGTGATCTTTTGAATAAATCAGCACTGTTTTGAAGTTACTTGGACTGCCTCGTCTCTCAGAGTTAGCATGGTAGCAAGAACCGATCCTTTCAAAGTGTTATCCTAGATCCCATTGAGGCTAGACAAACAACATGCAGCCGTTATGCAGCAGGCCTAGCAAAAATACTACAAAGAACTGCACACATAGTGATGTGTCATCCACTCCCCACAGGGCCAGGATAGGAAATAGTGATTGATTATACAGACATGATAGAGTGAGAGGTTACAGGTATTTACTTGTGGTGGTGGATTCATTCTCTAGATGGGTGGAAGCTGTTCCCACTAAGAAGGAACATGCAAAATCAGTCATCAAAATCCTGATAAATCAGTACATACCAGTGCATGGGTTCCCCAAGAAAATCAGGTCAGACAATGGGACTCATTTTAAAAACCAGGACCTGGAAGAGGTAGAGAAGGCACTAGGACTGAAACACAGGTTTGGAACTGTCTATCACCCACAGTCACAGGGAAAAGTAGAGCGAATGAACCTGCAAATAAAAATGAATTTGGCAAAGATGTGTGCAGACACGAAGTTAACTTGGGTAGATGCACTGCCTATGGCTCTGATTGGTTATTAGGAGCTCAGTTAATACTGTCACCAAGTTTACACCATTTGAGTTATACACAGGATACCAGTTCCCGGGACCGGGGGCAGGCTTAGACTTAAAGGGGGACTGGGTTGAGAAAATCAGTTATAAACCCTACTATGATTAAGTGAGGTGTCTTGTGTCAGCTTTCTCAAAACAGGTGACAGGAGGAGAAGGAAAGGTTAACCAGAACCCACCCGACACTGCAGAGTGGGTCTTGCTGAAGGTTATCAAAAGGAAGTGGTCAGAATCTCGATGGACAGGACTGTACCGAGTGACAGAGAGAGCATCACATACTGTGAAACTAGAGGGAAAAGGAGACATGCAGTATCACTGGACGCAGTGTGCTGCTGCTTCAGAACCCTCGAGGACATTGGAACAGATAAGAACAGAACTTAAACAGATTGCATGATACACTCTGATAGAATATGTGCCAAAGAGTGGACACATTGATTACATTTTCATAATAAGGAGCACGAGAATTTTCTGTTACCTGGCCCACCCCATGGTTCAGTAAGCTGGTGTAAAAAGTGGAGTATAAAATATAGCTCGAAGTCTCCTCCAGCTGTACATCCAGGCCCACCCATACTTTTGCAGGATGAAGCTAGACAACATTTATTATTTAGACACAATAAGAGCATGATGGGAAGGATGCAGTGAAAATTATTATGGTATACATCCTTGGGTGGTGATTAGACTAGGAGAGTTGATTTTGTTTGATGAAACACCTGTGTACAGCTGGCGGACATACAGATTCTGGAACTAGGTGTGAAAGTTTAAAGTTCCAGGTCACAATGGCTGACCTGTACAAGGAGTGAAATTGTCCAGGATCTAGAAGGATTTGCTTTCCTTTGCTGTGAGTTTATTTGCATTTTATATTACATTGCATTCATTCTTTCTAAGATGTTCAGTGACAGGATTTGGGGCTGTTCCGCCGGACGGCTCATGTTCATTTTAACAATAACAGGATTGGTGCTTGTGTTGGGAATTTTATGGGGAACCGACCACCTGGAGGCAGGGAACTCAACACAGCCCACACTGCTTAACACAACTAGGAAAAGACATAAGAGAACAGCGGAAAGAAGCAGTGATTTCTGTGTAAAAAAGGAGGAAGCCTTGAGTTGCAGTACACCAAGGGAACAAATGTGACATTTCAATTTGATTTATGTGATTTCCTTGATCTCCATTACAGGATTCTTGATTTTGTGTGGATGTTGCTGCATACCATGCATCCGAGGTATGTGTATAAAGTTAATTACAACTGCTGTTGAGAAACCCCCAGCATATTCAGAGAGACAGATGGCACTCCTGGGGTTACAATCTCAGGCCTTGCTGAATCCTGAAGGCCTGGCGGATAAGGAGCTCTCAGAGTATTTGTAAGTTGGCGTCTGGTAGCAGAGGCCAAAAGTAGGAAATGTAGAAAGAAATTCTTGATAAAATAATATAGTGTTATGTTATGTATTTGCAAAACTGCTTAAAAGATTGTTTAATCAGCTTGACCTTTGTAATGGCTTGACCTGTGCACTTGAAATGCTGTGTGTGAGTATGTGTCTAAGTGCAGGGACTCAGATAAACAGGACGCAAGCGCAGGAGTAGACTGAGATGACTAAACTGTCTGCAAAAGTGTTGTAAGCAGTGGGTAAAAGTTCTTTTATGATTGGTCTTATATTATCAACATTTATCAACATTATTGGAAATGCTAGCCTTCTATAATTAACATCATAATCTGCATTAGCAAATATATTTACATGTTTATTTTAGTATCATATGCTTTATAATTGCCTTTCAGTTAACCATTTAATTTGTCTTTAAGAGTGCAGGAGACTTTGAGCTGACAATAACAGAACATGTGTAGGCTGTAAGTAATCAGACAGGAAACCACAAACAGGAACAAGGCCAGGTTGCATAGCAACGCTGCCTGTCACAAGGGTAGATGAGACATGAGCTAGAGGTGCTGCCCCTAAAATTGCCTATGTGCTTAGGACATAGAAAGGTCAGGATGTTGTTCTTAGAATTTCACAGATCAAATCTGCCTGGCGACAAGATCACCAAATGAGGGGTCAGAACGAGGTCAACAAACTAACCAAGGAACGAGGATGAAGGACAACACGGATGACGTCAGATCAACCAACATTTTGCATATTCATGATTGTATTATAAATTCTCTGGGGTGAGGAGATTGGGGGTTCCAGCTTCCTGAAGAGGCTGTGAACCATACTTCTGTAGTGTGGATAGGGGCTTCAGATAGACGGAACACAGCGCTCTGTATTGCTTTTCTTGAACATTGTAATTAAAACATCTTAAAGGTTGTTCTGACTAAAAAGAAGGCAGTGAAACAGAGGAGGCTAGCCCCGTGGTACAGCTCGCAGCTCCGCTCCCTAAAGCAGGCATCACGAACAATAGAAAGGAGGTGGCGCTCCACTAAGTCAGAAGAGTTTTTCATAGCCTGGAAAGATAGTTTAATAACATATAAGAAAGTCCTTTGTAGTGCCAGAACCGCATTTTATTCATCACTGATTGAGGAAAATAAGAACAACCCCAGGTTTCTTTTCAGCACTGTAGCCAGGCTGACACCATTGAGCTTAACATTCCCTTACATCTCAGCAGCAATGACTTCATGAGCTTCTTTACAAATAAAATCACAACTATTAGAGAAAAAATTTATGAAACCTTTCATACAATTCTCACAGATGTGTCATCACGTACAATGGCTTTAGAAACATCGGTAAGACCTCATCACCAGGACTCCACTGCCCACTCTGCAGAGCATTTACCACCGCAGGGTGCGCAGGAAAGCTGCCTCCATCCTCAAAGATCCAACACACCTCCAGCACGGACTGTTCACCTCCCTACCCTCTGGCCGGAGGTTCAGAAGTGTGAAATGCAGGACCACTAGACTGAAAAACTTCTCTCCCTCTGCCATCAGACTCCTAAACAGCTGAGGAGTTTATTACCAGGAAATACGTCATGTACTGTTTACATTCTCAGTTTGCACAATAACTGTTGACTGCTGCACATGCTGCTCCCATGCAGCATACATTCTCTATTATATTCTTTTTTTATTATTATTATATTGCTGCATTTGCTGCTTAAAGTGCCTTAGATTTTGTGTTATTTATTTATCTACTTTATATTTTATTTGTATTTTGTGGCATTCATGTGGACGGCAAAGTAAGAATTTCATTGTACAGGGAAACACGTTTCCTAACTGTGCATATGACAAA
>NW_018128322.1:169373-171024 GCF_001952655.1 Monopterus albus
GGTGAAATTTAAGTCCCCGATCAGATTTGTGCTTATTCTAGTGTCATTTATTAAGGATTTTAATTTATGGATATTAATCATTAAATTATGTTACTAGATTATGAGTAGCAGAAATGCTAATAAAAAATGGTGTAATTACCGGTATATACAGTATTTTACAGACAAAGAATTACAGGAATTTACACTGTATCACATGCTTTTGCTACATCACACATCTCATTGTGCAAAATGTGAATGTTTTAATGTGAACAAAATTTGATCTCTGAAAGGTGTACATGTCTCAATTCTTCCAGAGCAGGATCCTCACCCTGACTTACAACATACTACACAGCTCATGAAAAACAAGATTGTCTTTTTCATTGTAGGTGGGCCAAATCACTTGTACTAAAAGTAATCTAACTGAAATTACTGCTGTAATTTGATTCTTTTATAAGCCATGTAACTTGTTATATCTCAGGTTTTGGACAGGTGTGATACTGGTGGGTCCACAGTGTGCACGTCTGATGTTGCTCACAGTGGTCCAAGGAATTCTCAGGGAGTTTGTGTGTATGCTCAGACACATGAAAAGTTAGGGGGAACATTGAATACAAGCATGCGCACGTGTGATAATGTGGGCGTGGTTAACTCGCTGCTCCAAACAGAACTTAACATCTTCAACGCTAAACAACAGTGATACACACATACACACAACTTAAACACAGCTGTCGTTCACTGGGTCTACATTTGAAAATTTAAAACAAGGCAGCGTTTCGATTCCACCGCATTACTCAAAACATGATTGTCAGGGCCGCTGCCTCTCCTCCTTTTTTTGTCTCTTTGTTTTCTCCGTTTTGTGGGCTCTGCGCCTCAGCTGTGTTGCGTTCCAGTGATTGGTGGCTGGTTTGTCGGCGCACACAGTTGGGGTGCATCCTGATTGATTACCTTTTCCCTTATTTAAACTCCTGACCGACGTCCCGCCTTCGCCGGAACATTGCCAACCTTAGCTACTACTAGCTGACTTATACTAGACACTACACAGCGCCGCTGGATGTACGTGCGAATGGAATGCTACGCTGACAGTCTCTGTGCGTTTTGGCTTGACTCTGTTTCACACTACATAGGCGCTACACTACACCCACATAGTTTCATTTCGTCTCCGCAGCTTTGCTACTTGTCTTGTTAGATTCTTACCCGGTTTCCTATCGTTAGTTTGTGTGTGCACCTGTTCCTGGTCTCCGTCGTCATCACTCCCCTTCGTTTGTATGTATTCTGGACATTTATGTTGTTGCTTTGTTGTGTTATTTTACATTAAACCTTTTGTTTTGTACTAGCACCTGGGTCAGCAATCTTGAGTCCTACCCCTAGTTCTCCCTCACCCTCCTGGCGAGGGGGGGCTAACTATAACAGAATGTTTCGGCCTACACTGAACTCAGCTGGCTCAGGTGCTAGCCTTCCCTCGTCTTCCTTCCCCACCCATAGAATGCATTGGCCCCGGTCTTTATTCTCAGACACTTACCTTAGTTCCCCAGATACTCAGGACCTCTACCGGCTGCTCGCTTACCGTAAGTGTTCCCCTTTTTCTTTCCCTGAGGCTGCACCCAAGCCCTCACCTCCACAAACAGTTTTGCCCTCCATGCGCCTCGGTTCTTTTTTTTGTCTCCTGTCTCTCAAC
>NW_018128322.1:171906-174787 GCF_001952655.1 Monopterus albus
CCCGGCCCTCTGCCGGCCCGAGCCCGGCGCCGAGGTCGCCCTCCTGACTGGCATCTGCGCTCTCGAGCCCGGCGCCGAGGTCGCCCTCCTGACTGGCATCTCCGCTCTCGAGCCCGGCGCCGAGGTCGCCCTCCTGACTGGCATCTGCGCTCTCGAGCCCGGCGCCGAGGTCGCCCTCCTGACTGGCATCTGCGCTCACGAGCCCGGTGCCGAGGTTGTCCACCTGAACGGCCTTTTTTAGCTCCTGCTGGATGCTCTTGGGTCATCTTTTTTGGCCTCATTTTTCTTTGGGACTTGTGGACACACTTTTGTGCTTTTGTCGTTTTGGACAATTTTTGTTATTTATGGACTTGATGTTTTTGTGTTCGTTTTGGGGTTACTGAGGGGGTTGTTTTTGTTGTGGGCCTTGTCCCGCCTTCCGGGGTCCCCCTCCTCCCTCCCTGCTTTTTTTTTGTTCTGGGTTGCTTGTTCTGTTGGCGGTCTGGGATCCCGCCTTTGAGGGGGGGGGTACTGTCAGGGCCGCTCGGCAGCCGCTGCCCCTCCCCCGGTTAGTCTCTTTGGTCCTCCTGGCGAGGGGGACTAACCATAACATCTACTCAAAAAGCCTACTCTTGACCTAGATGTCCTAGCTAATTATAGACCAATATCCAATCTCCTGTTTATTTATAAAATTCTGGAAAAAGCTGTTGCAAAGCAGTTATGTGACCACTTGCACAAGAATGTTTTGTTTGAGGATTTTGAGTCCATCATAGTACAGAAACTACACTGGTGAAAGTCACCAACAATGTCCTTCTAGCCTCAGACAATCTTCAGTGCAGACTGAAGTTAGTCATGGCATTCCACAGGGCTCTGGGATTAAGACTACTGGTAGATCTGTACCTTGTTGAGCTTTGTCAGGGGTTCTGATACCCTGTGGGCTGTGGTGCTTGTCTTGCCACTGGGCTTCACTTGACAGATTTGGCCTACCCCTGAGAAAGTAGTGGTCAACGTGAGGTCCCTTGCTAAAGTCTCTGCCCTGATGGATCTTGAGTCCCTTCTCTGATGTCATCCTTTTCCAACCATGGATACAGCTTTGTATCCTGAGTCCTGCCAAAGCTGTTGCTGCTTCAACTGATGTGCTGATCATTTGAATCATTGTTTCTATTCCAAGGTCTTGTTGTGTGATCTATCACTGAGTCATATTGTGCCCCTGCTCTCGCAGACCCAAGGGGTATTCTTCTCCTAGAACAGGTGCCGTAAGAGACTTGGTACATTTTGCTTCACACTTTAAAGAGCCTGAGGTTCCTCAAAAAGAGAGTCTGCTCTGTCCCTTTCTGTAGACAGCATCTGTATTACATTTCCATTCCAGTCTGTTGTTGAAGCAGATTATAAGGTATTCTCCTCAGTGAGAATAGAAATGGTTTTTGACCTAGTCCTGGTCCTCCTGAAGTCCAAGACCACCCCCTTCATCTTGGCCATATTTAAGATAAGGTGGTTTCTCCTACAGTGCCACAAAATTGTCCACCAGGCCTCCTGTCCAATGCTGACACACCCCACAACTACAGAGTCATCTGTAAACCTCTGCAGATGACAGGATTCAGAAGGAAGGTATAAGACATAAGTAGCTCTCAGAGGAAAAGAAAAGATCAGAGAACCCTGTGCTGTGCTTTCCCACCATTGTTCTTTTTCAACAATAACTTGTTACACATTCAGAAATAGACCTGGAAAGCCTATCATTATGCCTTTCAATTAGTTGCAGTGAAAGGACAGAATATTTGCCATTACTGCACTATACAACTACTTTATATGTCCAGTTCATGTATAATGAGGTGATCATTTATTCTGGCTTATTTTATTCCAGGTGCAGAAGATGTCTCAGTCCATTGAGGTGCTGAACCTACGAACTCAGAGGGATTTTCAGTATGTTACCAAGATGGACAACCATATGAAAGGCCTGAGGATCAGGTTCAGACAGATTGTGGATGATAGGAAATCCAGCATGGCCAGAAACTTCCATGTATTCTTCAGCTTGGTTTAGTTAAATAAATTATTTATTATAATGTATTTAATGTATTATTTATTGACAACTTCTTTTTAATGCTGTTTTGATCACACACATTACAGTTATAACATAAACATCTTTTCAAGTGTAAAATAAGATGTTTTATATTAATTATATTTCAAAAGTACAGTAAATAGGGGAGTAGTGGCCAAAATTAAAGTTAAACCCAGGAAATGTTATTCAAGGTTCAAGGACTTTATGGACAAAGGTGAAGAGCATACAGAATATATATACAATACAAAGATGTAAGTGCTTTCCCTAATTCAAAAACCACTTGCATTGTTGTTTTTTCAGGGGCAGTTTTACTGTTGCTTTTGCTCTGAGTGAACTGTACCGTGTAGGAGTAGGAATATCTGTGTGGAATAACCATTTACACGACAGAAATAAAGTCACAGTTGACTGTAATAGGAATATAAACATTGCAGTACAGGACCAGATTTATTTGTTAGTGAACTGTCACTTTTTATTGACCTGACAACTTACAGGAACACCCATAGTGGATAAATATATCTTTTTTTAAAGTCATCAAAATAAATTCCTGGATTAATTGATGTATGAATGAAGGGTCATGAGTTCATGGCCGGCTAACAGTTCAATTAGGTACTACATAAGGTCTTTCTGTTATCTTTTAATATTAGTAGTATTATTATTTGAAACTTCCTATACTAATATATTAGCATGAGGTACTGGAGTAATAAAAGATTGATGAAAAATGTTTGATCAATAAAAGAGTGGTGTAGTCACCCCAGCACATGGATATATATTTTTTTGATAAGAAATTTAACATGTACTGAAGCAGGGCTTGCTTATCTGTCAAACTAATTTTTCTGTCCCTGACCA
>NW_018128322.1:174809-177201 GCF_001952655.1 Monopterus albus
TCTTTCCCACTTCTTCCTTCACAGAAGTTTGAGGAGAAGATGGATGAGCTGAAACCGTTGATCCCTGTACTGGAGCAGTACAAGATGGATGCTGCGCTCATCTCTCAGTTCAAAGAGGAGATCAAGAGCCTGTCAGTGGTGTTGACAGGCATCCAGGACGAACTCGACATCTATGACTATGATGAACTTTATCAGCGAGTACTGAGATTAGACTGCAAACTCCACATCTGCATGGGAAAACTAAGTGAGTTGCAAAAACTTCAGGCTGCTAGAGGGTAGGATTAGTGACTGTTAAAGGATAACTCAAAGCGCTTTCACACTATTTGGCCATTCACCCATTTGCACTCCCAAACACTCACACATTCACATACCGGTGTTATCACCGGGAGCAACTGGGGGTTAAGTGTCTTGCTCATGGACACTTCAACATGTTGACTGGACAAGCCGGGAATTAAACCGCTAATCCTCCGGTTAGGAAACGACTCGCTCTACCTCCTGAGATACAAGAAAATCTCTGCAGCATTGAAAGTGCCCAACACCGCGGTGGCCACCATCATTCTCAATTGCAAGAGTTCTGGAATTATCAACTGTCTTCATAGACCCATCCAAATTCAGTAGTTGGGGATGAAGAGCCTTGGTCAGATATGTGACCAAGAACCCAGGGGTCCCCAAGAATGAGATCCAGAGTTCCCTGGAGATGGGAGAACTTTACAGAAGGACAATCAGCAGAGCAGCACTCCGCTAATCAGGCCTCTATGGTAGAGCGGCCAGACGGAAGCCATTCCTCACTAAGAGGCCCATGACAGCCTGCTGGGAGTTTGCCAAAAGGCACCTGAAGGACTCTGATCATGAGAAGGATGGTAAAAGCTCTGGTAAAACCAAACAAAAACTGAACTATTTGGCCACAATTACCCGAAGGCATTTGCGGACAAAATCAGGCACTGAGCATCACCTCATTAATACCACCATTACAGACAAACCCGGTGGTGGCAGTATCACGATGGGGGGGGTGTTTTTCTGTGACTGGGACCTGGAGACTAGTCAGGATAAAGGGAATAATGCAGAAAAATATACAGCATTTCTGAATGAAAAGCTCTGTGAAAGTCCTGGAGTGGCCCAGCCAAAGTCTGGACCTGAACCCAGTACAGCATCTCTGGAGAGAGCTGAACATAGCTGTGCACCAACGTTCCCCATCCAACCTGGTTGACCTTTAACGATTCTGCCAAGAAGAATGGAAGAAAATTTGGAAGGAAAGGTGCCAAGCTTGTAGCATTATTCTCAAGAAAACCTTGGGCTATCCAAGTACTACAGTAAGTGAAGGGACTTTTATTTTTATAAAATTTTCAGAACACTCAAAAAACCTGTTTTCATATTATCATTGTGGAGTACTGCTCAAACCAAGTGTGTTGTAGTTTACCAAAATAATCCACCCATAATTAATGCTTTTGATATAGGTCTGTTTATAAACAGAGCTTTTTACCTTTTAAAGTCTTTAGGTACATTTTAAAAAATAATATGGGACAAGTTGCATTTAGCTACAAACAGCAGCTGCACCAATATGCTTCATGTTAAAGTAGCTCCCTGCCAGTGCTATCTTTGCATGTGCATAGGGCACAATCTCTGGTTTCAGATCGGGGGGGGGCTGTTCCTCCCAATCACGCTCCTCCAGGTATCACTGTCGTCACCCACATGAGCATTGAAGTCCCCCAGTAGAACTACAGAGTCCCCAGTCAGAGCGCTTTCCAGCACCCCTCCCAGAGGCTCCAAGAGGGCCGGGTACTCTGCACTGCCATTCGGCCCATAAGCACAAACAACAGTGAGAGACCTATCCCGACCCGAAGGTGCAGGGAAACAACCCTCTCGTTCACTGGGGTAAATTCCAACACATGGCTTGGAATCCTTCCCCACCAGTGAGGTGACATTCCATGTCCCCAGGGCTAGTCTCCGTGTCCAGAGATTGGGTCGTCGGGGCCCTTGCCTTCGACCGCTGTAATCCACTATGCACCGGCCCCTTACGGATCCTCCTGCAGGTGGTGAGCCCACAGGAGGACGTCCCCACGTCACGCGTTCAGGCTCCTGGCCAACAGGCGCATTCGAGCCCCACCCTGGGCCTGGCTCCAGGGTGGGGCCCCGGGTGCGCCATACTGGGCAATGTCACAGTCCTTGTTTGCAATTTTTTCATAAGGGGTTGTCTCCAACCTGGATTATCTTATTTATCGGAGTTATAGACCTGCACATTTGTTAAAAATGTGACCCCAAAAGTTCCGAATGACCATAACTTTTTACTGCCTTTGAAGACATGAACCGCCACCTTATTGTGGTGGAGGGGTTTGAGTACCCGAGTGATCCTAGGAGCTATGTTGTCGGGGGCTATATGTCCCTGGTAGGGTCT
>NW_018128322.1:180341-183885 GCF_001952655.1 Monopterus albus
GCATTCCCCCGGAGGAGCTGGAGGAAGTGTCTGGAGAGAGGGAGGTCTGGGCATCTTTGCTTAGACTGCTGCCCCCGCGACCCGGCCCCGGATAAGCGGAAGAAAATGAATGGATGGATGGATGGATGAAGTCAATAGACTTTCACATGCACGAGCGCTTTGTGCAAGGTCTGTGCTTTGTTTATCGTCTGCTACCTCCTCACACTTTCACAGACATCTCAGACATGCATAGGTGAGCCTTGCTACTTCAGAAGCTGTAAAAATATGAAGGTCTTATCTATTGTAATGAGGAAACATCACCCAGCAGTGTGCTTAATGGATGTGTTTTAATCATTTTTGAACAACAACGACAGACAAATAAGCTGCTCCAGATTGGAGACTGACAGGCATTATCCATTCACAAGTAGAGGCAATTCATTGTTGTTTTTAGTCTCTGTATGGGGAGTGTTGAAAATACTATTAGCATGGAAAATGACCAGCTTTATCCTTTAAGTGATTGTAATATCTGGAATTCTAATGTTTTTGTCATTTGATGTTATTCAGGATATATCAGATATGAGCTGATTCTCACTATCCATTCTCTTCATCCGGTCTGATATAGGTTTGGTATATGGACACTTACACAAACAGCAAGATTGTGCATGAATACAAGACAATGGAAGACTTTGTAGCAGGAGTGGTTTCTCAAACTTACAGCCTCCCATTTAAATGGGAGGGTACTAATCACATTGTCTACAATAGAGCACTTTACTATAACAAGTACCAAAGCAACATTATTGTCAAGTACAGCTTTGAGACAGGTAGCGTGCTGGCCCAGTGAGATTTGGAGTTTGCTGGCTTCCACAACATGCATCCATATACGTGGGGGGGATACGCTGACATTGACATCATGGCAGATGAACTGGGACTGTGGGTTGTGTACTCTACTAACCAAAGTGCTGGAAACATTGTCATCTCCCAGATCGATACTGACATCCTGCATGTTCGGAAGATTTGGAACACTGAATACTCTAAAAGGAATGCAGGCAAATCATGGGATACTCTATATCACTAACTCTCACCAGTCCGGAGCAAAGGTTTACTATGCCTACTCTACAAAGACTTCAACCTATGAGTACATAGACATTCCTTTCCATAACCAGTATTTTCATATCTCCATGCTTGACTACAATGCTAGAGATAGAGCGCTTTATGCCTGGAATAACGGACACCAGGTAATATTTAATGTCACCCTTTTTCGTGTCATAAAAACTGATAATTACTATTAAACATCATGTTACTGCAGTGTGTTCTTTTATGAAGAATAATCGGAGTCAAATATCACCTTTCAAACATTTATTATCATAACTGAATAGACCTTTGAATAAAGCAATTTACAGAGCTCTGGGTTCCATTTATCTGAAGCCCTACCAAAAAACAGCAAAACCATTCAATCTGCCTTCAGAGCAGTGGAACACTGTCCTCCTCAATTCAGTTGATTTTATACAATTTCAAATGTGCCATTGTAGGCTGGTCTGGTCCTCTCGTGCTGTTCCATTGGTCCATCTATCCATCCGTCCTCCTCCTGCGTCCTTTCTGCTCCAATGGGAAAGGCAGCTTCCTAAAGAGGGAAGAAATTCTATTCTGTCTGAATTCCTACACTCACTTCTTTCTTTGTTACTAACTACACCATATGAGACATGGCTTTCCGTTTGGCTAATTAAACTGTCTTGCCTGTGTGTGTATGTATATGGTCCTGCCTTTGAAGTTGTTTCCTCTTCCTGGCTTTTAGGTCTAACCTCTGTTTATTACCCTTGGTGTCCCAGTGACCCCAAATTCCCTGGCCTCTTCAGCCAGGTGGTGATAATAAAGTATCTGTGGACCCTCCTTGTCAAAGCTGTAAACCTAATGAAATTCAGTGTTTTAGTGAACCAGTCCCCCCTTTGATGTTAAACAGTGCCCCAGTTGACTAACATAGTAAATACTGGCCAAGATTCAGTGAACACATAGGGTGACATGTAACTACATAAACATAACTGTGAGATTAAAGTATATAGACTTATGTATGCTATAAAATAAATCTTGACTATTCATTTTCTTACTACAATAAAATAATCATACGCAAACAAAGTAAACACACAGGTTGACTAGTCAGCAAACATAGTGTCAATCTTCTACTAATTACGTTCTTAATTCAATCAAATGTTAGAATCAACCTTAAAGTATGAGTTTGTTAATAATTTTACCCAACATTACCATCATGGATGAAGAACCTCAATATTTTCTTTTTTGTCAGAAATGGACTTGTATCTTTCCTTGCTTTACTGCTTGAACCTTTCTAAGTTATGGCTCTGGATTCTATACTCAGCTGAAAAATGACTTGATACTTTACCGTACAAAATGTGCATTTTTTGGACTTTCACATTGCTATGTCTTGGGTCTACCAGATTAAGACTCTTGATTGCTTTTCCATGAATGTCTGTAGTGACTTACTGTAATATACTGTAGCTGTGTGTGTTTTTGTTGCAGATCTGTTTTTGTTGCAGTTAGAACTTTTGTCTATTTAAAAGTATCTAAAACTTAAAGGCAGCCAGTCCTGTATTTGATACCATGTAAAGCTATTTGATTATAAAATATACCTGTAGTAGCCGCTGTTTTAACGATGAGCCTGCAAAATATTACTGTTATGTACTATATGCCTCTATAGAAGAAGAACATTTGTAATTTTATTATTGACCACACTATAGAAGAATATCTCTGCATTTTCATTACAATAACAATATCATTAAATTGGTTTTGCCTGGTATAGAGATTGAGAAACATGGAGTGAGTCTACAATTTTAGCATATTCCAATAATGAAACTATGATTCACACAAATGTTACCCTATATTTTCAGATTTTTGTTGACAGAATTAAAAAGCCTTCAGTATGTAAGATTTGAGTCTTATAGACTCTGGTTACTTTGTTAGGTAATTTCTTAGTCTGATTGATATTTGTTAGAGATTTGTTGTATTAGAAATGTTTAGTGGAGCCAGGCTGTCTAGCTCAGGCTGTTAAATGCTTAGTCATTCTCATGAGTTCTGCAGGCTGCATAGAGGCCAAGGACAACTAAATAGAGACAGTTTGCAGACAGGAGGTTATTGCTATTATTATGATATGTGTAACTGTAATGGTAATCATAATATTTTCTTATGTGTAATGTCATGTCAAAATGTTTTAGATACACACCACTAATCAACAGCCACACACCTTGACTTTCTTCATGTTTTGACTATTGTTATGGTCAGCTGCAAAGCTGGCATATCAGGTGATGTCACGGTTTGACGTTCCTGGGTAGAATGGGCTATCCCAACCAAGTGATAAAATTGTATAGGCATTATGGTTCAGGGTCTTTCATACTTCGTCTGCCTGCGTGCAGGTCGGAGGTGGAAGAGATCTGGACGTGTAATGTTAATTTTACCTGTGATTCTTTGAATAAACCAGCACAGTTATTTTTTATATATCCAAGTGGTCTACTTCGTCTTTGTGAGTTCCTGGTTTCAAAGAGCCGGAAGAAGCTTAAAA
>NW_018128322.1:184251-185489 GCF_001952655.1 Monopterus albus
AGACACACACACACACACACACACACACACACACACACACACACACACACATAAATACCTAAGTTTTACCATATTTCAACATGAATGTGCGAGCTCTGGCTCGCACCAAATGACCAATAGGATCACAAACTATTGAAGGCTGCACCTGTGTTCAGGGCGGAGCAGCCCAAGAAGATAAAATGTATTGTAAGACCTTAATTCGGGGTCAGTGGATGGAACTCCTGCGGGAGCTCTATCTCTCTGATCCCAGCGCTGTAAGGCCTACCTGTGATCAGACATTCAGTAAACTTTCTGCTGATTTTAAACAGTCCTCTCCTGTTGTCACTTCTTGTGCTTCCAACTAAAGAATTGGGTTAATTTCTAACAAGTATGTGACATATAATATTCATGCTATTCCAAGATCCATTATACCTTGCTTGAAATGTGGGAATAACTTCCAGTTATTCCTTTCATCTAATCAGCATTTGTAAGAGTTAAATCTACACATTTCACATTTTTCCCTGTCCTAGAGCTTTTTGGGAAATAAAAATGTCTCACAAAAAAAAGAGATCTCAGAAGACCACAATCAAGTGTTGTTGATTTGAATGTAGCTGGCAAGGGTTCCAGAGTCATCACAAAGACATTAGATATTCATCAGTCCACAGGTAGACATATTGTTTATAAGAGAAGGTGGAGAAGGTTTGGTGCTGTTGCTACTCTTCATAGAGGTAGATGCCCAGCCAGAATCACTGACAACTCCAGTGCAGTTTAGATTAGATTAAATTCAACTTTATTGTCATTACACATGTACAAGTACAAGGGTCAAAGGTCAAAGTGCCGTCCACATGAATGCCACAAAATCTTTATCTTTATCTTTATATCTTTATTGTCATTGTACATTGTACAACGAAATTAAAATGCAATCCTTCGATAATAAAATAATCATAAATAATAAAAACCCAGCAAAATTACACACTCGCATCCATACACATCCGACTATTGCACGGCTCCCTTAAAATCACACAAAATAAATAAACCCATCTATCATTCAGATTTTGAGATTTTAGCAGCATTTAAAGCAACAATAGCTCTCGGATAGAAGCTATTTCTTAATCTGTTTGTCCTTGCTATAATTGTTCTGTATCTTCTCCCCGAAGGCAGCAGCTCAAACAGACAATGTTCAGGGTGTGATGGGTCCTGCAAAATGTTTTGTGCTTTTTTCAAGCAACGGGAACTGTACAGTTCTTCCAGAGATGGTA
>NW_018128322.1:197977-201979 GCF_001952655.1 Monopterus albus
TACATTACACAGTTATACACAAATAATTAATAAGTACTCCCTCAGAACAAAAGTGGTTTAATTTTTATCAGATGTCATTTTTCATTTTACATTTTCAAAGAATAAACAGCAGACAGAGGACATGTCCAAATATGACTTCATCAACTACTAATTAATATCATATCCTACACATCCTAAACACCACAAAGTAAAGCATATTTCCCCAAGCTTAAAAGTGTCTTGTCCACCAAATCACCACCAAAAGTTGGTTCCCTTTTTGTGCAATAAAGTGTAGCGCCTATTCTTCATTTTGGCAAACTTGTCAATAACTTGACTCTCACTCAGTTTACAAAGTTCTTCCTGCTCAACTGATAAGACAGCAAGATGGTGAAGCCTTTCTTAGCCCATTGTGCACCTCAGCCAAATGTGGAGTCGTCTCAGTGCGCTGAATGACCGTTCACAGCTACACACAGACCTGCAAGTCCGTTAGCTCAAACTCATCTCTCCTTTCTGCTTCCATCTCTTTGCCTCGAAAAAACAAGAATTTTCTGATATCCATCTACAGGAGGAATTAGTCATTGTTCAGATAGTATAGCTAGCACCCATGGAAACTTTACTTTCACAGCGTTTTTTCATACATTATCTTATCTGCTGGTCCGCACGACGTACGCTGATTGGCATTTGAAACGTGCACGTGGTCAGTATACACGGGCACGCCGCGCTGGAACATAGTTTCCACATGCAGCTGCAGCATCGTTTTTGCAGCGTTATTGCAGCATGTTTTTGTTTTTATTGTGTTTCTTTTATGTGCGTCAGTTGGTTTATTGACTGTCTTGTATTTAGTTTCTCTGAAGAATGGTCTAATAAAAACCCTTACAAATATGGGAATGTATTTACTGGGGCACAGCTGATTTACACTGGGGCACGTGCCCCAGTACAAGTGGTCTAGCGATGCCGAAGCGCCCAGGTATTTGAAGCTGCTCACCCTCTCCACTTCAAGCCCCCGGATGAACAGTGGCTGATGAGATCTCCTCTTCTTCCTCATGTCCACTATCACCTCCTTCGTCTTGTCCGTGTTGAGGCTGAGATTATTGTCCTTGCACCATGACACCAGACCGACCACCTCCCTCCTGTAGGCTGCTTCGTCCTCGCCAGTGATGCGACCTATCACTGCGGTGTCGTCCGCGAACTTTAGGATGTTGTCTTTGTGGGAGGCGACAGTCGTGGATGAACAGTGTAGAAAGAAATTCTTGATAAAATGATATAGTGCTATGTTATGTATTTGCAAAACTGTTTAAATAATTGTCTAATCTGTTTGACCTTTGTAAAAGGACCAGTGCACATGAAATGCTGTGTGTAAGCAGGTGTCTAAGTGCAGAGACTCAGAACAACAAAAAGTCGTGCAGATACATACTGAGATGACTAAACTGTCTGCACGAGAATTGTGTGTGGGTGTAAGGTCTGATTGTCTTGGCTTCAGATTATCAACATTTATCAACATTATATGAAATTCTAGGATTGACATTATAATCTGCATTAGCAAATATATCTACATGTTTACTTTAGTATCATATGCTTTATGATTTACTTTTGCTTTAACCAGTTCACTTGTCTTTAAGGATATAGGAGACATGTGTAAGGCTGTAAGAGTAGACACGAAACCACAGAACAGGAAGTAGACCAGGTCGCATAGCAACGCTGGCGCTCGTCCTAAATCTGCAGACAACAACTAACTGTTTATAAAGACATATGTAGGAGGGTAATGTCTAGGTCGAAAGGTCACGATATGGTGTACTGAGAATGTCACAGATCAAATCTGCCTGGCGACAAGATCACCAAAGGAGGGGTCAGAACGAGGTCAAGAAACCAACCAAGGAACGAGGATGAAGGACAACGCAGATGACGTCAGATCATTTGCATGACTCTGATTATAAATTCTCTATGCAGAGGAAACTCGTGGTTCCGGCTTCCTGCAGCAGCTATGCACTATAATTCTGTGTGATAGGGCTTCAGAAAGAGATGGAATCCAGAGCTCTCTATTGCTTTTCTTGAATATTTTCTTTGAAATATTGATTGTAATAAATATCTCAAAGGACAGATTTGTCTTTGAGCATTCTTCATAAAAGGACACGCAGGACTGGTTGAGTCCAACAACAGGGTGTAGAGGATGGGACTGAGGACACATCCCTGTGGGGTGCCAGTATTTGTAGCAATGCTGGCTGAAGTCCTATTGCCAATCCTGGCAAGGTAATACAGTTTAGCATCTAACCAGAAGTGCAATAACAGCAGAGCAGAGTGCGCAATATCTACAGTATGAACAGTCAGAACTAATTTACCATAGATATGTACTCCTTTATTCATTTAAAACAAGAAAAACATGCTCACTGTGCTTATTTTCAAGACACATGAACCCAGCAAAGGGATAACGTTACAAAACGCTTTGTTTTTTTTTTTTATATTGAAAGAGTAGACATCATTTTGACCCCTAGGGGGTGACTGTCCATAATGTTTCTTTCTCAGAGCGCTCCACACGGTCGGACATCCGGGTGACGCAAACACAACATCCGGATCACCGCCATCTTTGTAGTTCTGCATCTGCCTGCGAGCGTGTTTATTTGCCACCATCGATAGCGGTAGATTTATTTCAGATAAGGTATGCAGAAAATAGTCCCACCCCACAGGTTTGTGAGGCGTGTGACGCGTCACATTCAGATGTCGGATCAGATCCACCATATGTGAACCGCGCACCGCTTCCCCAATGTAAATAAACTCCCCCGTCTCGCTCCATCTCGCGGGCGCTCCAGACTCTGACATTTTCTGTAAAATGTACTTGGCATTCTTGTGAAAACGTGGGTTAACATTCGCCAGCACATCTTGGGTTATTTTATCGTAGGAGGGTCTCTCATCGCCCTCTGCTGCGGGTGGTGGTGGTGCAAAGGGGGGCGGTTCACTCTCTTTAGGTAGAGCCAGGGTCGGGGGAGAGGGAGAGGACTGAGGGAGAGTTTGTCTGTGAACTCTGCCAAGCGGGATTTAAGACCCAGGTTGGTTGTACTCAGCACCGGAGGCGCGCCCACGCAGCGGAGCACAACAGGGAAAAGATCGAGAAAGCCAGTGAACCGAGGGGGCGGGTCAAGGGGACTAAGCTATGGAGGCCGGACGAGATAAAGGTGCTCATTGAGTTGGCCCGGAAGTTCAAAGAGGACCCGGGCAGGTACAAGCGTATAGCAGAGGCGCTTGAGACCGGGAAGACAGCTGAGCAGGTGAGGAGTAAATGTAGATTGCTGCGAGATGAGATAGCACGCCATGACCCAGATGATGAAAGGAGCCGGGGGAACGGGGACATGGAGGCTCTGAAGGTACCGTTCATCCCACAGCCCCCCCTACCTTGGCTGTGGAGAAGCTAAGAGAAGCGCTAGATGAAAGGGGGGGGTCAGGAGGTGAGGATGAGATCAGGGTCATTGGGGAGCTGGCAAGAGATGTAGATCAGGATCCTGCCCTGATCGAATCTACAGTATCAGAACTCATTGGGCGGCTGGGAAAAGGGGGTGGAAGGTCAGCAGACATGACTCTGAGGGGCGGACACCGAGCAAGGACAGGATGGGAGAGGCGGCTCTCGGGTAAGAAGAGGGACTATCGGGTCCACCAGCGGCTACTGGCCAGGGATCCTTCCAGGCTGGCGGCCATGGTGCTCGATGGTGAGGAAAGTGTGGAATGTAACCTCCCAGTTGGAATCGTGTATGAGGGGCTGAGGGAGAGATGGGAGACGGAACGGGCATTCCAAGGTCTTGGTGGATTCAGGTCGAGGGGTGAGACTGACAATTCGTACTTCCATGCTCCGATCCTGGCCGGGGAAGTGAAAGAAAATTTTGCCAGGCTAAAGAATGGTTCAGCCCCGGGCCCAGACAGGATCAGCAAGCAGGCGCTGTTGGACTGGGATCCGGAGGGAGAACAACTTGGGCGGCTGTTCACCATGTGGATGATCCACGGGGTCATACCCAGGGCTTTGAAAGAGTGCAGAACCAA
>NW_018128322.1:203239-203633 GCF_001952655.1 Monopterus albus
ATGGCAGGGCGGGCGGTGAGGGCGGGTACATCCCCCACTAGGGAGTTCCTTTCGAGGGGGCGGACCAAGGAAGGGGCAGCCTGCAGGCACTGCGCAGCCAGAATGGAGTCTTGGTTGCATATCTTGGGACAGTGCCCGGGGGTGCAGGGTAGCAGGATTCGGCGGCATAACAAGATGTGTGACCTCCTGGCCATCGAGGCGGAGCGCGCCGGATGGAGTGTGAGCCGGGAATTCCGCCTGGAGATACCTGAGGGCAGCGTCAGGATACCGGACCTGGTTTGCACGAAAGAAGGTAGTGCTCTAGTCCTTGATGTGACAGTGAGATACGAGTATGCACCAGACACGCTGCAGGCGGCTGGAGCGGAGAAAAGCGCCCACTAAAACACCTTCGCGT
>NW_018128322.1:203857-204017 GCF_001952655.1 Monopterus albus
AGCGGTTCATTGGAAATAGAGGGGGGCAGTGGATCGTCCATGATGATCAATCTGCTCAAGCAGGGGGCTTGGGCAGCGAGCACTGGATGACGCCTGACGGGCAGGAATAACCCGGAACGCCATTATAGGCCAAAAGAGCCAGGGTGATTTCACGAGTCTC
>NW_018128323.1:0-27933 GCF_001952655.1 Monopterus albus
GTGAATACAAAGCAAACAGCCAGTGGCAGAAAAGTTTGCTGATCAAAAATATATTCTTCTTTGTTTGGACTGAATCACTGTAACAAGATTATATGTACTGTGAGCACTTGAGTAACTTTAAAGCAGTGAAAAGAAAATATTAGTATCAAGGCAAATAATGAATGTGATGTTGACCTTTGGATATTGTTTGAAAGGACTGGATTTGGAAAGACAATGTGTGAGATAACGTGTGAGATAACGTGGTGTAGAACAGGGGACCAATGATGCAACTCACGCTCCTTCACGCCAGAAATCTGATCTCTCCCTCTAAACATGTTCAATTATTGCAAAATGTGATTTTCTATCATCTAGGCACAAGCAACATGTTAGATTAAAAGTCAAGGCTTTGTAGACACGATTTCACATTCACACACACACACGTTCATAGACATTGCCCTCAGTTATTATGCATTCATAAATCAAAAGGTTGTGACGGGAATTAATCTAAAACGATGGTGAGTGTAAGTCACCGGATGCAAATATGACAGCTTTATTAGAAAACTAGATTGCTTGAATTTGTCTGAATTAATGTGACACTTTTTTGATTAAATAGCACCCCTTGTTCCCTCCCCTCCTACTGTAGCTAACTGTGGTGGGGCTGAAGGAGGAGGTAAGTTAGGCAACAGCAGAAAAACAGAGGTGGCTCCTTCTCACCCTGCTTTGTTCCTGTTGTTATCTGTTCACAGGGTTGTAAACAATACAGCAACACCTTTTAATTATGTTTAACCATGAATGAGCATACCAACTAAATCCAAACCATAGATTGCACATGAGCTACAGAAAATGAGAGCACTGCTGAAAGTAAATTGTTTTTTCATGTCAAGCTCTTAACACACTCATTGACTGTCACATTACAACCTCATGTCAAAATGACAGTCTGACCTTCAAGTAGATGAACCAAAGACTGGCAGCAATACTGGTTCTAGGGCTGAAATGATTTGTCAATTACTCACTTAGTCTATTGACAAAATATTAATTTGCTAATTGATTAACTGTTTTCACTAATTTTTCTATCAACAACATAGTGGCTCACAGTGGGTCTGTAAAGGCATAGTGGTGCTTTGAGCTAAATGCTGATGTAACCGTGCAAACATGTTTCCAGTGACAATGACAACATGCTGATCTTTAGCATGTATGTTTACCTATTGACTGTATATACAGTGGACAGTCTGACAGCTCTCAGAAGTGAAGCTATCACGCTATGCAGTATAAATCATAAATCCCACCTCCTGGATTGGACATTAGCGAAACTAAAAACTTTAAGTACAAATTAAAATGTTTTTTTTGGAGGTGATTTCTGTTGTCTTTAGTATATTATCATGTTGATTTGTGTACAAGTGGTCATTTTTCTGGTTTCCTTTGAATAGGTTCAGTGATATTAAAAAAGGTGTATTTTAACTGATTTGACAGCTTTGATTGGCGGGCTGATGTTGTCACACCACTTCCTGTCACTACTGCTCAGAATCTGGTTGCAAAAAAGTAAAATGGCAACCAACGAATTGATATTTTGGCTTCACTTTTGCATAGTGGAGGAAAGTGATGGTAGGTCGTCCATCGTACATACAGTCAATGTGTTTACCAAGTTCACCATCTTGTTTTAGTGTATTAGCATGCTAACATTTGCTGATTAGCAACAAACACAAAGTGCAGCTGAGGCTAAAGGGAATGTGATTCATTTGCATACATTCATTCATAAATTAAAGAGTTTGACAAAAAGTTTTTAAATGGCACCATATGTAAAATTAAGTGATCATCAAAGTTATTACAGTTCATACTGAGGGAACATTAATGTTTGTACCAAATTCTATGTCAGTCCATTCATGGTGGCAATAGAAAAAGCATTGGTTTTGTCATCAGTAGACGATGAATGTCAGCACCAAATTTAAAGGTGGGGTTGGTGATTCTTTTCAGAACCATTTTTTATTGCATTTCTTTTTTCATCCCAATGGTATGAACACATTAAATGCACTGACAACATGAAGAAAAATAACACGTCACCTGTGGCAGCAGCAGGGCTGAAAAAAGCCTGACCAGTAATTTTAATTGTCCCAAGCAAAACCATTGGATGGCCAACCTGCCTGTCAACGTACCTTCCTACTTGCACACACTCTGCCCATGCACTCAATGTGCAAGCCAAGCGTCTCCCACAGGGCGTTGCAGTTGGAGGCAGACACGTTACTGCTTTGTTCTACAGCTAAAGATAGTGTGCTATGAGAGAAGACAGCCACAGCAACTTCCATTCACAAACAGAGACCACTGTTACAGGGCAGGCCTTCCCCTATAAGACATAGCGCTTTAAAGGAAATATTATTGCCAGGAGTTGCAACCTGGCAGTATGAGTGCAAGAGGACCACTGTGTGGAACAGACTCCTTTTACATGCAGCCATGGACAAGGAAAATACCAACAGTAGTCAGCTCTAAGTGTTTAGACAGGATTGTAATGCAGTTAACCGGGCATCAAAGGCCACATGCAGTATTCATGTTACCAAGAGAGAATAAATCCTGTGTTTTGAATGGCGGTAGCTGGCCAGTTACTGGCTACAAGCCAGGGCTAAAGCAACTTAGCTATGAACCAGATGGCCCTAACCATGGTTCAGGGTCACAGATCTGGGCAGGTAAGAAAGTTAGATGCTGCAAAAAGTAAGACTAAAAAAAGTGACACCATGGTGGCCGTATTTCTGCTGGACAGGTAATTATTGGTTTTGTTTTGTTTGGAGGGACATTTGTCATTTTCCTGAAATCTGTAGTAGTCAGGCAGTACTGCTTTGCAGTGCATGTTGTGTTTTGGAAGAGTGGCTTTGGAGAGAAGTCAGAACAAAAGGGTGGGATTTCTTTGGTTGTTTTTACTTTCAAAATCGAGCTTCTTCTTGCTGGCTTTTCCAGGATTAATAACCCTATCTTTAATGGCAATCTATGATCAAATTATTAGTGAGAAACAGACTAAAATGGTGGACTGACTGACAGACCTACTGGTACATACAGTACAATAAAGAAAGCATGAAATAAAAACGCATGCTTGGCAGTAAATAAAAAATGTGTGTATTTTTTCCTGACTGTGTCTACAAGCTTTTATATGAATCAGTTGTGCACCTTGTTGGTGGAACAGAAAGCATCATGCTGTTTAGTCTGTATAGTTCCTACATATTTACTTGTTGGCTTTATCTTATTTGTTGTTTTCTTCAATGTCTCAGTGTTGCTCTTCCTCATTATCTCTCTCTTGTGCTTCTTCCTGTTCTGTTTGGAGCTCTCTCACCCTTCAATGTCCTCTCAGCTTCTCTTATGATGGGTCAAGAAAAGCATTCTATTTTCCTGATTAATGTCACCAGGAAAGAGGAATAATGAAGGATTTTAAGATGATGCTTTAAATCACTTCAGCCTTACCTGCCAGTGCAGTTTTATCTCTTTGACAAATAAAACACCCCAATCGCAGTCTGTGAATTATTTCCCCCTCTCCAAACGCATTTACATAAAATATAAGGGTGAAGTGGCAGAGTGGACCAAAAGGGGAAAGTCGATGTATTTAGTGAAAAGATTGGTTTTTGGGAGTGACTCTGCTGATCTGATTGAAGCAAAGTTATTCCACCATTAGAGAGTAGGAGGAGGAGGAGGAGGAGGAGGGTGGGTGTGGGCAATAGTGATAACCAGCCTGCTGCAGAGAGAGGAAAGCTAAGTGGCAGTTAACGGCAGAATGCAGATCACAAGTAGACTGTGGCCTGGACATCTGAGCACCAGAGTTTTGTATTCAATACAAGCAGCCTCATGGAGCCAGCAATGTGTGTATGGGTGTGTGTATGCGTGTGAGTGTGTTAGGGGGACAAATCTGGATGTAAGACCTAAAGAGTGCCATGGGAGTCGAGCCAGGAGGGATGTTACAGCAGCCCAGGGGGGGATGACTAAAGCATGATAGCAGGGTTGGGTAGAATCCCTTGCGAGGGAGGAGGTGGGGCTCAGTGGATGGTGTAGACTGCAAACCTGCAACCATACATCTATGATAAATTGTGCAATTGTACAACACAAATCTGTGCATTGGTGCAGGTAGAAAACAACCTGCATGAAACAACTACCTTTTCTATTCATCTCATGCCTTCTGTGGCTTAGTTGCTGCCCCTCTGGTGCATTAAAATCCTTCTGTCTTCAAAAATCCAGTATTTGTAGAAACATTTTTAGACTGTCATCTGTGCAGATTCTGAAAACATACTGAAGCCACAGCATGAGCTGCATCTTCATTCATTTAAAGTAAAATAAATTAAACTTGGAGTTACAAGTCTTTGTGTGGCTGCTTCTAAATGTCTTGTTACTGTATTAAATGTGGGAAAGTGACAAAAGCATCTAAACCGTTTTCATGACTGTGCTGTGTGATGCCTTTGAACACAACAGCAGCACAGAGAAAATGATGACTTTTTACTGTCATGATGACAGAAGAGTGCTCTCAGGTTTGACAAACCTCACCAGCAAATTTAATATCCAGAAGTCGTGTGTGGAGTCATATTGAATTTGTTTTTCAATATAACGCCAAATAACGTGACAATATCTGTCTTATTACTCCATTTCCGGAAAATAGAGAAAACATTGTTGTGCAGAGCTACTGTTGGCTGTTGTTGAGCTTCTAAAGAGATTGCCCCACTACGCCAAATCCGGCTATGAGAACATTAAAATGGATCTCTAACCGCTGAAAATACACGAGGATTGTTGGCTGGAAAATTCTAATTTACAGCAAAGATGCAGTTATGTGATATTACCAATGCATTACCAGTACCTTCAAATGATGCTGCAAGGAGCAAAAAAAGATGAAAGAGTTAAAATCACAGCCTTCACAGCTGAAACCAAGAAGACTGAAGGCAGAATTTTACAAGCATTGCTTCACTTTGCAATGCATGTAGAGTACATTATGTGTTATTCTTTTCTGTGCTTTGATATGTCATTATATTTAGACATAGTCCATAATCCTTATTCTATTCAGTTATTCAGAATTGTATTCAGTGTCTTTGTGTGCGACACTGTACTAGAAAGTCCCACACATTTGTGAATGAGTGCGTGATTAAAGCTACAGTATGTAATTTCAGGTAGCGCTAGAAACTCCAAATCGATCCACTCTGCTCCACCCAGCACTCCCTCTCTCTGCTCTACTATGATCCGTTACGTTCTGCCACTCTCTGCCGAGCTCTTCAGAGGCTTCGACAGCACCTCTCCACATTAAGACAAGTTTTGGAGCAGATTTCTACAACAAAACTATTTGAAAAGAGTTACGTGCTGTAGCTTTACATTTTGTCAACCCTAGTAATAGTCTGTATTCCCTCACATCACATCTCCAACTTCAGGCTCTTCCAACATGTCAGTATTTGCCACATGCTTCTGTCCCTTTAAAAATAGTTTGACTTTTTGGGAGATGCACATATTAGCTTTCTTTCTGAAAGAAAAAGAAATTGATACCACTCTAATTTCATACAGTAAATATTGTATCTAACCAGCAGCAGGTTAGCCTAGCTGTGTTTAAAGACTGTTAAAGGGGAAACATCTGCTAGCTCCCATAAAGTTCACTCACTCACTTATTTTATATCTTATTTGTTTAATATATATACAAATTGAAGTGTTGGGGTTTTATAGAGGGATATGTGCTGGCCATCATCCTGGAATGTTGCTGTCATTGTGAGTTTCCCAGGAAATAGGTGGATTTTAGAGGTACTGGTAGATGAATATTAGAGAAATGAATCAATGCTCTACAGTACTCTCTGTTAAATAAACATAACAACTTTCAGCTTTTTTATGATAATGAAATACATCAAGGTTGAAAATTTACTTCTAAATGCACTGAACAGTATCAGTGGGCTGCTGGCAGACTGATGATTACTGATCTGTTATCACAACACTTTTACTGAATATTTAATACTAACATGTTTCTTTGTGAATATGTTAGACAGGTTGTTTCTGAAATTTAATTTGCCTAGAAGACTAACAATAGTACATGTCAAACCTGGTAAAAAAAACGTGCGTATCACGTGCACGTTAACATGTCTGCGTGAGTGTGTGTGCATACGTCTGGTGTGGCTCAGTTCTGTGTAACGCATCCTGCCTGAGGGGCTGGGGTTGCCAGGTTGTGTAAATAAATTAAAGCAACAAATTATGTTTAAAAGCTTCTCCCTCAGGCCAAGGAAAACTAAGATCCATTATTCATGGCTTTTACTGCCGGGAACAGCAGGTGTGTGTGTGTGTTTCAGTATTTTTTGTCAATTATTCAAAGATTAACCACCCTTACCCCATCACATTATCTCGTTGATGAAATTGAATTCCATTTACATTTTAATATCAGTAATGAAAACCGCAACAATGGATGTTGAAGCTCAGTTTTTTTGTGAAGTTAAATTGGGAAATTCTGGTCACAATTTAGTTCAAGAAACCTTTAAAAGCTGACATAGCAGCACTGACAATCACTTTTCTAATAAAAGGCTTTGGAAAACCATGATACACTTGTGTAGAAATGTTTTCTGTAAAGATTTTTCTGGAGGTAAAGTGGTCAGAGTTGAAATTTTAAGCAAAATTTGTATTTAAGACATACTTGGAGAAAGGCTCTACACAGGAGAGCTGCAGCAGTCTTTTCCAGGTCAGCAGAGCTATAATTTTGCCAGCATGGTGGCCAGTACAAGGATCTCCCCCAGCATGTAGTACAGTACATCTCTAACAGGAACCTTCTTCACACATGACCACACCGGCTTGTTTTTCTTCTCTACTGTGAGTCTGCAGTGAATATACTGTAGTGCTATACAAATACATATTTAAACTGGTTTGCTCAAACACTGCAAACCTTACTGACGCTTGCTTCTACTGCTGCTGCATCTAGAGCTTGTTATAATACAATGTATGTATCCACACTAAAGCTGAATATTTAGTAGGGATGTAATGATATTTATAATTTCATGATATTGTGATAGAACAATGTCTCCTGGGAGTAAGATGGTATCTACGTATGGTTATTACATTAGTATAACTGTGTGTTGGACACAGAATTTGAAACTGACATAGTGGATGCTTCATTGTCGACTTTTAGAGCTGCTGTGTGGCATCATTTCAGTTTTCCCATTTCAAGAAATGACACGAGCAAAAAAGAAACTAAGAAATGCTGCACACTGTGGCAAATATTGCCATACAAAAGCAATTCTAGCCCCATTTAGGACGGAGACAGTCATGGATAGAGCTCACAGAAACAGTGAGGACATGACGTTATGTAACACTTTAACAGAGATGGACAAACAAACTGGATGCACATATGCAAAACCAGAAATTTAGTAACTACCCTTGAAGTCTTTTCTCTTTAAAAAGTAGACCATGATGCTTGAAAAACACCTCCAGTACAGTACAAATCTCACCTTTATGTGGCTTGTCCTAGTTTGCCATCTTCTTCTCCTTGTTCTGGTGCTCCAAACTACAATTTGGTGAGTACTGCCCCTGGTGGTCGGGGGGTGGGGATACCTACGTCAACTGGTCCAGTGCCTATTGAGAATCCAAGCATCGGTTGGCAAAACCACCAAAGAAATTTAAACCTGCTGAGGGGTTACTAAAACACTGATGATCCACTGTGAGTGTGACTTGTTTTATGTACAAGATCCAGCTATTGCAATATTATATTATTCTATTTTATCTCATAAAAGAACTTTTACTGACGGCTGCATTATCTTTGATATACATTATACAAAAATACTGATTGATTTTTAATAAAGGGCATTTTTTCCATCTCATTTCTTCATTTTTTAATTCAGTTTGTTTGTACAAACGTGTTTAATTAAAGGTAGTTCATTATTTTTCTTATAATACTGTGCTGAATCATCGCCTACATGATGCTCAGCTCGCAAGCAAACCAACACCTGAACAGCAGTGATGTTCATTTGCTGTTTATTTAACTGTGATAAGCTGGTGTGTTGTGGAGACAGTGGAGTGTTTGGCTCCACACATCAAAAGCCTCTTTTCATTAACATCTCCACAGAGAAAAACACACTCATGTAAAGTTATCAGTCAAGTTATCTGATCCATCTGGTTCTTTCAAGAAATATAAAGAAATACACTTTACTTGCTCTATGATTTATTTTATTATATTTTACCTTTTACTACCTTAATAAGACAGCCATTAAATCATGAGACAAGTGACATCTTTAATAAAAACCTTATCTGATATAATTTCTTTTTAAAAACATTTTAGGGTCAGAATAGATGATGCTGTATAATGAAATGAAATTTTCTGAATCAACTCCCTATGAGTTTCTGTTGCTTTTGCAAGGGTCACTAAACAATTGCTTGCTGTTATCATTCCTTTCTATTTGCAGTTTTAACAAGATGACAAAAGCCCTGCTGTTTAATGGAAGCTGTAGGCAGTTTCATAGAATATTATGCTGCAAATAACAAAATGTCCAATCTGCTCAGTGGAATGAAAGCGACCAAATTCTGACTCAAAACAATAGATACAAGAACTCAAACACAATTATGATTTGACATTTAAACTAGTTAATTTTCAAGTTTTGGAGGAAAATTACTTTGAAATGATGTTATTAAAAATCTTTTCTCTGTCTGCTTTGGTGAGCTAATGTAGCAGAGTTATGACACTTTCAATATCGGTATGGGGGTTTCTCGTCTCAGGCTGTGAGGAAAATTAATTGCATTAAATGACAGCTTTGCTGAAGTATTGTGGAGAGCCAGCAATCATCTGGCGGACTGAGCTGAGTCAGGATGACTGTCATTTTCTTAGTGGACATTGTGTTGTGCCTTCTTGTGTAGCTAGACTTGAATAGTTAACTCAAGGGATTGGTTTTGCATGCAGGAGACCTAATGTGATACATGCTGCCAGTGTTTTTCATGCAAACTTCGTGCAGTAGTATTTCATTACATTTTGAATATGCAGGTATTTATTACAATATTCACATTTTATGCTACTTTATATGTCAACTCCAGTACATTTAAATGGGGATGGTTCTTTTTACTTTTTACATTTACTTGACAGCTACTCTACAAAATATTGCACCTTCAACAGCTACAACATTAACATACAGCTTAAATGCGGTGATAAAAAATGATCCAGAAACAGTACATAATGAGCACTTTAAGTTCATTTCCTGATACTACTTTTATTTGGTAGACATTTTGAATGTAGGCATTGCTGCTTTTACTTATGTAAATGATTTGAATACGTGACATTGTACTCCAGCAGACATGGATCGTGTCACCAGTGGCTCAGTTACTGGTCAAATCTTAAACCTACCCCCATGTCCCCCCTGTGTTGAGTCTGCATGTTTTCTCTGTTTGTTTGGGTGGGTTTCCCTGAGGTGCTCCAGTTTTTTTCACACAGTCAAATACATCTAGGTCTTGTGATCTGGAAGATCAAATTTACCCAAAAATGGTTAAGAAAGTTTTAGATTGTATGGTAGCTCTGAGATAGAACAGCAACCAATCTAGGATGTCTCTGAATTTTTGCTCTGTCCGTTGGAATATGCATTGATCGATGTCTGTTCCTACAACTTTCCACCTATTTACATATTATATTTCCACAGGAGGCAAAACTTCCCACATTTAAAGTCTTTGTTATACAGTATTTCTTAGCCTGCTTGTTGCATGTTGAACTAATGTTCATGGGCAGAGCCGGGGGTGGCTCTCAGGATGTGATTGACCACGTCTGGCACTACCCCTGCCAGAATCAAAATATAATATTTGTCAGTATTAATGAATGAAAAATGAAAAACAATGACAAATTGTTGCCTTAAATATAACTAACATTTTTGTGGTGCTTTATAACTGATATTGGTCAAATTAGTTTCATTTTAAATGCCGATAATGTATCAGGTGAACTCAATTATAACGCCGGACGAAATAGAGTAGCTAGTTATCTCTTTACTGCACACAGTTAAGAGCATACACTGTCGTAGTCCAAAAACACACTCCAAGTCAAAAACAACAGTCCAGGGTCAATGCCGGCAAACTCACACAGCCAAGTTGACAAAATCATGAGAACGGAAACAGGCGGAACAGAATCATGACAGATATTTGTATTTATTTTTCTGATTGTGTTGTTGTGGACTATTTGGCATGATTCACCTCAGTGGGTGGGGACCACTGTGCAGCAGCAATGTCTCCAACCAGGAGTAAATAAAGAGCACAACCAAAATTAGCTAAAGGAAGGACCATGTGTTTTCTTAATCATGTATGGTTTTTGCATGTATTTTTGCCACCAAGTCTGTGCCCCAGCCCGGCCACCCAAATTTTTTAGATCCACTTTTGCATTCACACTCATTTACAGTATGTCTCATGTTCAGGTTCTTCTTTGGAGTCACCCAGTCTGACGCTGGTGAGGAATGCTGCAGAGAAGGTGGTCTTTATCTGCTGCATGTCTGTTTCCTCCTGGCATTAACCACTCATCTTCCTGCTCAGCAGGTTGTTGCTGTTACCTCATAATTTTCCTGATGTTGACTTGTGGACATGTTAGTGATTGGTCATCTTTGACTTAGACCGCCTGCCGTGGAGACACAGAGAGGGAAAAAAGCTGGGAAGAAAATGTACTCTTCTTTTCATCTGAGCTCCACATTGGCTGCCACTGTGCATCACTTTTATGTTTCCATAAATGGACCCATATAAGTGGAAATATCTACCTCTACCAATGATATATGAGTCAGATTTGTGAGTTTATGTTTATATATTTGGTGGCTCATGTGCTGTTTTAGAATTATTCTCTGTACATACTAATATTCTTGAAATGCTGATTAGTTATGTCGGATCATATGCTCAAGGTGAATGCAGCTTTAAAATAGTATGATGATTGATAATTGAAGCTATCCTCATTGTTAATAAAGGTCCAGAAACACTGGTGTTGATTTAAAAATCAAAAATTGTTTTCATCTGTGTGCAGTTTTTTTTTTTTAAATAAGCTTTATGGTTGGCATTTTAGCACTGTTATTATAATGCAGACAAAGACTGTAGCAAATAAATAGAATCAATTTAAGAGTTTTTATTCATCAAATTACATTTATCAACAGACAGAAAGAACTATTTCTGATATAATGAACATTCACCACATCTTTCCATCTCTTTGTATTTCTTTCCACTTTAGTCTGACGCCCTTCTCTTTATCCGTTCTCGTCCTCTCTTCAGCTTTTGGTACTTCGTCCATTCATTTCCTCTCCTCACACTCCTCTCTTTCAGAGGTCCTCAGAGTGGAATGCTAGAAGACAGAGAAGAGAATGAGGTGCTCATCAGTCCAATCACAGCTATTGTAGGTATAAAAAAATGGAGAAAGTAAAAATGACACTCATGCAAGCTACTCTTTCTCACAAAGACATGGCTTTTTATATGCAGAAAAGAAAAATAACCTTGAGTTTCTGGTTTGATATTTCCATTACCATACCTAGCAAGCAATAAATATTAGGCTGCCACTTTAATAATAATATAGCAGGTTATATTGTCTTATTCTTCTGTTTGTCTGCTGTTGTTTTGGCCTTCTATCTCTTCCACTGTAAATAAACTGCTTCTTATGTTCATAATCCAATCATTCTGTCTTACATAGCTGTCTGCTAATGAGAACATTTTTTAAATATGGGTAGAATAAAGTATTATAATTACAAACATTTAATACTCAAGTTCAAGTTTTAAGTCACAAAGGATTAACAGTATTGTTAATCGAACCTTGGTTTTGATAACTGAATAAAGAAGATGTGACGTTTATTTTCTGCCTTTCTGCCTTTTTGTGGTGAAAGGACATCGTTTTCATAATAGCTCTTTTAGTCAGTAAGTGATTATGTTCTGACAGTCCCATCATCGCTATCTTCTGCAGGGCCTGGGTGATCATGATGAACATCTGTACTAAACACACCCACTTTTAGCATATACATGAGAAGAGTTTGAGACAGGATCTGTACTTTCCTTTAATATATTAATAGTACTGCAGAACATTAATGATGTTTCATTCACAGCTGGGGCCTGTCCTGAACAAAATGTTAGGCAAAGTAGGCAAGACACCCAGGCTCAAAGAGACACAGTATGACTACACACAGCGTTGCTGCTTAATGGTCATTCTACACCTCTTTGTGGTCCTTTAGCATATCTTGGCAGTCAATTTATATCTTGTTCTGTAGTTGTTGTGTGTGTCTTTGTAGTTGTTTCACTTGTCTTTGTGGTCATTTACATGTCTGGATGTTTGAATGACTTTCCAATAAAAAATACTAACAGAAGCTGTGGAGCAGGGCCCTTCATCACTGTTTATTGAAAATATTGATTGTGAATTAATGATTAGATGATGATTAGTATGAGGTGATGTTTTCTTACATGTGAGGGTTTCAGTTAGCTGGTGAATACCTTCCTCCTCCTCATCAGGAGCTACCAAACTGACAACATAACTCCAAATCATCGCCAACCAATCAGTGCTCTCGTGAGTGATGTCACCAGGGACTCCGGCAGGGCTTGATTTTATTGGACGAACACCACCTGAACAGAACAGAATAAAGAAACAAAACCATAGCATTGAAAAAACCTAAATGTTAGAACAAGTGCAATAGAATGAAACATTCAGGCCTAAAATATTTTAACTGATAAAATTAAACTTGAACAATTAAAGCCAGGTTGGCAAATTCTTTTTTCATCCCGATGGCAATGAATACATTAAATGCACTGACAATATAAAGAAACATATCGGTCATCTCTGGCAGTAGCAGGGCTGAAAAAAGCCTGACCAATAATTTTTCTCTGGATGAACAAAACCATTGGATGGCCTATCTACCTGTCAACCTGCTTCCTACTTGCACGAGCTATGGCCATTGTTACAGGCCAGGCCTTCCCCTTTAGGACATCTAGCCTTATAGGTAGTGTTGTGTAATCAGATCTAAGTGTTTAGACAGGATTGTGATGCCCTTAACCGGGCATCAAAGGTCACATGCAGTGTTCATGTTACCAAGAATAAATCCTGTGTTCTGAACGGTGTTAGCTGACCTCCCTCTTCACTTCTCCCTGTCAGAAAAGCCCAGACTTCTAAGGAAGACTAGTTACTGGCTACAAGCCAGGGCTAAAGCAGCTTAGCCATGAACCAGAGGGCCCCAAGTACGGTTCGGGGCTACAGATCTGGGCGGGTAAGAAATTTACAACTAAAAACAAGTTGGATGCTGCAAGAAGTAAGACCAGAATTAACACTGGTGTGGCCTTTGGACAATGGCCACAACTGAGAAAACCAAAGGGGCTGAAAAGTGGACATGGTGGCCATATTTCTGCTGGACAGGTAATTATTGGTTTTGTTTTGTTTTGTTTTGGGGGTATTTGTTATTTTCCTGAAATCTGTAGGTTGTAGTCAGACAGTGTATATTGTGTTTTGGAGGAGTGGCTTTGGAGAGAAGTCAGAATGAAAGGGTGGGATTTCTTCAATTGCCTACTCACAAAATCGAGCTTCCTCTTGCTGGTTTTTCCAGCCAACCCTACCTTTAAATGGGGCGGACAAAATATCAGGAACCTGAACATTGTAAGCTTTGCAAATGTGGTAGTTATTTTCATTACATCTTGCAGCTGTTAGAGCTCACACACACTGGTCTGATTCATTATATGTTCACTGTACATCTGAGTTTGGTCACAGCAGGTTATAAATCCATAAGTACAAAGGAATGAATGTGAATGTGGTAAGGATGATGACTGAAATGTTTCTGCTTGCCTCTGGTCTTCAAACCTCTCTTTGGGCCGGCAGAAGGAGGAGGGAGACCTTAGGGAGAGATGTACAGACATGATGCTAGCAGCGACAGTGTGATAGGAAGTTAAGATTAAAGAAAAAAAAATGAAGGCGTGGGCAAAAAAGAGAGGAAAGAGACATAGATGAAGAGAAAATCTATAAAGAGACAAAGTCTTACAGAAGAACAACAGTAGGTTTCATCTCACTGCATATTTTACACTTTATATAAATTACAGCCACATGCAGCTTACAGTAGATGTACTGTCACTATATGCAGTAGCAAACACGGTTCAAAAAACACACACACAAAATAAACTTTTCATCACATAGGACATTTTTGGACTCATCTGTCCATGATGCAGAGCACATGCTGAATGAGAACACAGCAAAAACACAACCGGCAGAATTTAAACATTGCTGACACACGTGCACTAGCATTGTCCCAGTGTAAGGCAGTGTAACCCACTGACTTGTTTTCATTCCAGGAATGTGGAAATTCCACTTTGCTGGTACACATACTGTCACTGTTGGCTTTATTATTGCCTAATAAAGTTTTTGCTAATGTTTTAGAGCAGCTTTTGATTTCCCAGGTTGGTGTTTAAACTCCTCCACCAGAACTGTTCAGACCTTTAATTCATTATGATCATGAGTTCATCATTTCTGCCTGTGTGTCACAGCTTTTCACCCAGTTAATTACCAATAGCTGCTGTGTCAGCTTCACATTGTATTTAATTACAGAAGTGTTTTTGAATTAGTATACATAGCATGGACACAGTACAGTATATATGACTTGCTGCTGAGGGGCTGTGTTGCTCAGCTGCTTAGCTGCTCTGTATCTGTAACAAGCCAGATAATAATTTTTCTTTGCTGTGGGCCTCTCTAGCTGTGAAAAGTAATGACTGCATTCTCTGGCTGCTAGCAGTGTTAAAACAAATTGTGATCATAAAGCCACCACTGCAGTGCATCGGTCTCTCTGAGGAACACGTGAATTAGCACATTCATCGCTACTCTGTGTGAGTATTATGATAACTGCTAGCTCTAAAGAGGTAAATGCATCATTTTATTCTTCTCTGTGGATCTCTTCAATCCTCCCTCTCCCAGGTGGAAGAATCTTTCTGCCTGTTTGTTGCCCAGTGTGGAGAAGTCGTATAATGGATCCTCATAAACAAGTGATTAATGCACTGACGTTTCTTCGATTGACACTCCAGACGCAGTGCTAGAGACACTAGGAACAGAAGGCTAGTATTTCCCACCTGCTAACTTTTATTCATTCTGACTGTCTTCACTTCACCTTTCTACCCTCCGCCTTACTTTCTGTCTGGTTTTAATTCATTCCACATCTTTTCTCTGTTCTTTAAATCAATTTTCTTTGACAATCTTACTTTCATGGTTTCATCTTGTGTCTCTTTTCTTCTCACTTATCCCTACATTTCCACCTTTCTTTTTTTTTAGTTTGGTGTAGTTTAGCAACCACATCAAAATGATGAACCACAAAGAAAAGAGATGAAAAATACAAATTGCAGAGCAGAGATACAATAAGAAAACCTACAGGGCTCTGAAAATGCTCTCAGAGGAAAAGAGCAGAAAGGAGCAGGAACAGATACATCTGAGCTGGATAAGTGAAGCTAAACTTTACATAGCTTTGTTTATTTGTTCTTTCTTTCTTTACCCCTTTCTTCCTTCATCCCTCCTCAACTTTCTTTCCTTCCTTTATCTTTGCTCCCTTCCTTCCTTCTTGCTTGCTTTCATTTCTTTCATAGTTTCTTGTTTTATTCCTTTATCTTTTGCTTCTTTTGTAAAAAATTCCACTTTTCTCAATCTAATAATCACATGCATTTGATTTTCTCACTCTGTCAGAGAAAGAAAGAGCAAGGAATAAGGTGACAGATTAAACTCTCACTGTGGGGCTGCTTTTTGTCTCCCCTCCACCTTCTTTCTTTCTATGATGTCTGCTATTTTCTCTATGAGCCACTTTTATCTTTCTGGAATTGCTGTACACAGCAATTTTATTATTTTAATGTTTAGCATTGTATTTCTTCTTTATTGTCCAAAAATGTCTTTTTGCTGTTTCCTTTACACACACTGGCCTTTATTGAAATGTCACGATGAAAGAAGCCTTGTGATTAAAAATGCAGCCTAGCGTTTTGTCATTGTCAGCTTGCAAATATTTGCTTCCAAAAATGGAAGATAACTACAATGCACAGTGCTTTTTATATTCATTTCCTCCATAGCTCAGAGTTGTCTTCAGAGAAATGTTTCATCAACTTAAAGAAAAGATTTGTAACCTTTATTGATAACACTGCAGGGATGTGTGTGTATGATAAATGAATCTATCTCAGTTTTGGACTCTGAATTGCATTTTCTGTTAAAGTTTTCTTAGATTTTAATGTTAGCCACAATCATCATATATCCATCAACATATTTGTCAATATCAGTGGTCACAAGATAATTATTCCATTTGAAATCCCAGCAGGCCAACAGATTTGCTGTTGTCATGAGACACAAAAGTCATATTCAGTACCTATTTTAAGCCTGTGTATCACATTTGTCATTGGGAACTGCTAGTGCGTGTCTGTGTTTCCAGAGAAAACACAGACACGCACCATTCCAAGCTAATGCAGCACATGTGTTAAGTAGCTTATTAACAGTAGTGAACTTTTCACTTTTATTTTGTTTAAGATGCTCAACTGGAGAAGCATGGTTTGCAGACAGCTATGGCAGGGCTTGAACGGTTTGCAGACAGCTATGGCAGGGCTTGATGATCTTATCAATGAACTGTGTTAACTTATTCTACTGTTAGCATCTGAGCTAACAAGTTTGCGGACTGACAGTTAGCAAGCTCAGCCTTCACTCAGGATGATCAACAGACTTTGTTGAACCATTTATAGGACTAAACCATTTTCGGCATCCTCTCATAACCTCAACCCTAACCACATGCGGGACTCAGGACACAAAACCCAAACACAGTGTCTTGTTTTGGTGATAGAGTTCTGTATTGTATGGATACATTAAAAGTTGATCAGTATGAAAGACTACATTAATATAACATTCACACTGCAGTGACCTTGGGGTGTATTGTGTACTAGTTTGTGCTGATTTAGTATTGGATTTACTCCTTCCTGGCACAAATACAGAGCAGGACAAACACTGGACAGGGATCAGCTTGATTTTCGCCAGTATGTCACAGGCATTATTCTAGTACATGCAAGCAGCCAAACAGTCAGTGGTTGTTGTTGTTTTTACCAGGAGATAAACACACGGGGTCATCACAGTATGATGTGTAGTCTTTGGATGGGATGGCAGGTGATTGACAGCATGAGGATGGAGAAGAAGTGAAGGGGTGGGGGTCAGGTGAAGAGAGGAGGAGAGTGAGGAGAGGAGTTAAACATGAGTGTGCTGGATGTGTGAGGCAGGACTATCTCGCTGCAGGATAGTCCAAATACATGGCGATGTTGTTGAGGGAGTGTCAGGAGTGATAAGGAGCAGATATGAGAAGACCTGACCGAAAGATTGTTATTACAGTAAAGAAAATGAGCACAAGATACACCAGCTTTGTGACAAGATTGAAGTGATTGATTTTCTGTTGTGTGGTCAGAACATTGGTAGCAGTTTGATCTTTGTCAGACCCATTTGCAGGTCAGATAACTATACTGCATGGTGCTTTACTGTTATAATGACTATAATCACATACAGTATAAGGTGACGATTTGCTTTATGGGTCCAAGAGGTTTTCTGGAAAGACCAATCAAATGAGTTATTAAGTAGAGACAAAGTGGGAAAGCCCTTGAAAGCAAAGCTCAATTTAAACTTATTTAGGGAATGTTATTTTCCATATAGTGTATGTTGAATGTGTCATATTTTGTGTCCAGCTGATCTACTGACTAAACCAGACAAGGCCACTGGCTAAAACATTAATAATGTTAATAATAATAATTAGTTCTTAATTAGCATTATACCAACAAATGCACAGTAGCAATAGAAATACGTGAAGCTGAGGGGCAACTGCAACCTACCATCCTTTCACACACTGGTCAACACTTCAATTTGTGAGAATGTTGCCATCAAGATGAACTGTTTTGAGGGGCAAAGAAATAATTTTACTGACAGAAAAATCTCATTTTATGCAATTACAGCAACCAGCAACCTTTTAAATGTACATGCTTGGAAGTTATTGGTTTAAGATTGTCTTGAATAAAACATGCCAATTCCTGAATTTGCATGTAAAAAAAATCCTTTGTTTATTATGAGAATGCTAACATGCAAACTAATAATCTGATCCTACAGTAATAGCTCAGTTAAAGCAATAGATCGGCTATTGAAACTTGTTGAACTATACAGTAATAAATATTCTCCTTAGTATTTCATAACTGCAGCAAATTCACATTAGCACAGATACATTTTTGTTCAGTCTTCTGATTTCTGGGGAAATCAAGATGCTAGATTTACAAAAGCAAAACAATGTGCTTCAGTACAGCATGGTGGAATCTCTGGGTGCTGCTGTTGCCCTGTCTAGATTTTTCTAGTTATACTACAGTCACGTGTTTCTCATTAGCTCAAGTTATACAGTAAATTAATGGGTTTGTACCGTAAAGCCTTGTAAGCCTCATCATGGCATCAGTAAGCTGATTTTGATGGCTGCATCTGCTTTAATCAATCAGTAACATACAGTAGTTGCAATTTTGAAGTAATTAAAATGTATTCACAGAAAAAGAAATGTGATCACAACAATTAAGTCACGAGCTAGAGATAATGGGATCAATTTAAAAATACATGAGGAAACAAAGCAGCCCTCAGTTTCTGTATAGCAGCAACTAGCAGCATTTCTAAAGAAGTCCATATATGCTGGGTCTTAGAGAATTTATTTAACTTTAAAAGACTTAATATTTTAATCAGAATGAGGCCTGCTACCCCCTACAACTGTGTGATTAGTATGCATGTTAACACCAGTGCCCTTTCGGTCTATTTTCTGAGTCTATGAGTCAGACATTTATGTGAAAGTGAAGTGTACTGGATAAACCTCAATATGTAAGCAGCTGTATTACCACCGTAGTCCATGCACTGTCAAATGTTAGTGCCTAAGTGAACATGTGAGTGTGAGAAATGCCCTCCTAAAAAGTATCATCTTCATTGCAGCTGTCAAGTATCAGGAAATGTGTTAAAGCAACACAGATGCGGAGACATTATACTGTGCATCCCATAACATAACATGGATGTTGCTGAAAATGATGACCTTCATAAGAATGTGTCTACTTTTGAATCTTCTTCAAAGATGTCTGAAAGTCTGTTGAACAATGTTTGGTTAAAATATGGATGTGTGATTGAAATGTGAAAGCCGGGTAATGCATGAGTGAAAGGGAAGTCTTACTGAGTACAACATTACGGGCAAGTTATAGTGACATTTATATGGAATTATAATAGTTTTAGAATGGTAAATATGATAACAATCAAATGATTATTAAACATTAATATTCAATAAAAATCTATTAAAATATTGAAACAACTATTAAAATCAATAATTGGTTCTTGTTACCTGTTAGAGTCTTATAATCAAGCAGATCAAAGAGAACAATGAACACAGCAGACCACGTGATGATCAGAGCCACAACCAGCAGCCAGGCCATTGGTGAGCTGAAGGTCAAAATGACATCATCCAAAAATCTTCGACTGGCCCGTGCCGAAGGGATTGCCTTCTGGCCACTCGTCTGACTACTCATTTGGGGAAGAGAGCTGGGCACAGGAGGAGGGAAGATGGGAAATAAAACAAGAAAGACAGACAGAAAGTTAAACTTGGGGTAAATCCTAACTCCCTTAATTGCATCCATGTTTCCCTCCCTTGCGTCTTAGTCCTGCCCATGTAAGATACAAGGAAAAAATGTAAAGAGAGAGGAATTAAGGAAACCCAGTTATACAGACATGAGACATCCATTCTTCTGATCCTTCATCTGAAGCATCCAATCACCTACTGAATTCAGATAAAGGGGTGTTCCCATCATTAAAAGTCTTCTATAAAGGATACTTTTATGGATCCTTGCTCACAGCTCCTCCAGCAGCCTCCTTGATCCTCAATCCTCAGAGCTGGAATAAGAGCTGTAATGAGTTCCGGGTTGAGTGAGGATCAAGGATCAACGAATGATAAAATAAGGGAGTTGAATTTAAACACTGAAAAGGAGTAGGGAAGGTTCAATGGTTGGATGGCTAAAGCGACATCTCCCAATTTATAGCAAATTTAAATCAAAACTAGATCAAGATTTAAACAGGCCAGTTCTGTTTTCTGTTTATCTTCAAGCCCAAACCTCAATACACCCTAACCTGTTATTTATGCTTTGAAAAGCTCCCCCAGCAACCTTATTTCCTTGAAATTATATTTGTAGAATACTAATCTGCAAAAGCAATTATGTTCTGAAGAAAGCATAATACTGCCCAATTTGTTTTTTAATCAACATTTGTTAAAATTACTGTGTTTGACATGTTGCAAAAAGTTGATACTGAATGTCAGCCTCCTCCAAGACAATGAGACGGGTCATGGGTGTGTAGTGGATGTGGTTATAAAATGGTGTGACAGCTTAATGTGACAAAAACCAAAGATATGGTTATGGACTTTACAAAGAACCCACCTCCTAAAATACCTACAGTCATTACTGGAGGCAAGTCAGCTGTTACCTGGCCACAAACTGACATATGAAGAAAGCACAGATGTGGTTTCTAGAAAAAACAGTAATGTTTGCTCTTCCTCAGGAACATTTTAACATTAGTAGGACAATGATGATCCCTGTGGTTGCATGGTTTGGCAACCTGGACAACATCACAAACAAGAATCACCTGAGGTGATAGCAGAGTCACAACACACACACACACACACCTACAAAACAATCCATCCAGAAAGCACACTGCCATTGGTAGTCCTGACCACCCCTTACAACACCTTCTTCTTTTCCCCTCTAGTTGCCTGAAACGACAACTAGAAGGGAACTGTTATGAAGGTTTTTTGGACAATTTTTACATCCATTCTGTTTATTCAACATCTTTTTATTTGTGTGTATTGTGTGTGTGTGCTTGTATACCGGTCTGGACAATAAAAGCATGGAATTGAAATGTATCTGAAAAATATACTATCCATATCTAAAGTACAATATTCACTTGTAGCTAAAGCATGATTACACTTTCTATAGTTATCTTTGGCCTCTCGGTATTTGGTTACCATTAGAGAAAATCTTCAGGTTCCACAGAGAAGCAATGTGCCAGAAATAATGTGTTTACTGTGAGGACTTTTAATTAAAACCATAGTCTTCCCATAACCTTAGCCAAAGGACACATCACCCCTCTACCCCCCCAATTCTTACAGCATTTCCAAGTTGCCTCTGAACAAATTCCAGACAGTAGCAACATTTTCTCATCCCAAACAAATGAATATTTTATAAACATCATCTCTCGGAGACATGGTTGCTGCAAGAGCTCCAGAAGATGTGTTTTTTACATGGTGAGTGGTATTTGACAGTATGCCCTTTTAACTTGACCTTTTAATGATCTTTTTAACCTTTTAAGGATCTCTGCTGTCCAGGAAATAACATAGATCCCACTGTGTAACATTTTTGCTGAAACAGTACTTTCTTCAACTCTCCAAAAATTGCTGATCCTACCACTGACCGTCAATATCTATAAAAATCTGCAGAAATGAAAGGACCTTGTAACTAGTTTTCTGTCTGAGGTCCACTTTATTATGAGTTTTAAAGCAGTGCTTAATAGCATTCATTTATTTTGTGTAACTTTAATGATGCTTGGGATAAAGTAATATACAGGCATGTCTGTTATGCTTACATTCATTTTACCAATACTTTGATCGCTGTAATGCAAACAGTGACTGTTTATTCAGTCAGTGGATCAGTTATATTATGTAATTTTTTTGTGTGAGGATCAAAATAAAAGAGGAGGAGAAGAGCGGGACAGGAAAGACTGGGAGAGAGGAACAAGAGAGAAGGATAAACAGATTACCAGAGGTGATGAGGAGATTGAATTCCAGCTCACTTTGTTTTACAAGACAATTTACTCCTCTAAAGAAAGTTTTCATTGTTGTATGGCAGTGGGACTGTGTGCCATAACATGATTATGTGCCCATGTTAGGTTGTTTGTGTTCATTACGTGGCATGCTGCGATGAACAGCTGACATGATAAATCTTTCCTTCTGTTTCTCAGCCTGCCTCTCACACAGCTTGTCTGCAAATATAAAGTGATAGTTACTCTGTTGTGGTGGTTTGAATTAAAACAGGAATGACTCATTTGGAGGAAACATGTCCTTCACAAGGTTATTAATGAGGCCCTGAAGGCTGCAGAGCCACGTGAGTCCTGTATGCTCTGCTGCTAGTCCACCTGAAACCTTTAACACCATTCATTATGACAGACTGGCTGACTGAATTAGGTGGTGGTTCGGACTCTAATGATCCTCAGCTTCACTGCCAATTAATAGGAGATTGGTGATAATTTTCCCCCTGGCTCCTCATTATATAACATACGTCAAGGTACAATTCATGTTATGTTTTGTCTCACTATATATGCTACATCTTGTGACTAAAACTCAATCACTTGAGTAAATTGGTCATATTATAGCCTATTATGTAGCCTGTGCGCTCAAAAGAAGATGTGGTCGACTGTACAGGACGGTTAAACTATGCAAATGTACAAGTATAATGTACATCAAAGTATCATATTGTATGTATTATATGCAAATGTACTACAAGTATAATAACTTGATGCAAAATGCATGAGCCCTAGGTGTGTAAATTAATGTGTGGTTATCTATCTATCTATCTATCTATCTATCTATCTATCTATCTATCTATCTTTCTATCTATCCATCCATCCATCCATCCGTATATATGGCACCCAGGAGGTTGGTATAGTGGGAAGAATTGATGTGTTTTGATTCAGTTGCTGGTCTCGGCTGACAAAGGGCTGACCTTTCTGTTGCTGCATTCACATAACAAACTACAAAATCAATTTAACATAATTTGGCCCACGTGCATTTGTGTGTGCGCCTGAATCAAGAAAGCAAAAGAGAAAATGATCAGGTTGAACAGCAGCCGGCACGTGTGTCATTTCAGAAGTAGAGCAGAGGGTGCATCTGCTTGTGTGTGTGTGTGAGAAAGTCATTGATCTAGTGAAGCTGGTCAGGTCAACATATTGATCCATAGCAGGTAAAGCAGCCGCGCTGTTACAATGACAGAAGGCTGGAGCAGAGTGGAAATGTCTTCCAGCAGACAGAAGAGGAAAACCTGCTCTAGGTAAACATCCTCTGCACCACTCTTCTCCAAACAATGTGATTACAATGTGGTTCTCTTTTATGGTCCAGGTTGTATAGTTTCTGTCAAAGTGTGAGTCACAGTCTGCAAACAGGTTTTTCTTATTGTGCTTGTCCTTTTTTACTGTAAAAAGCATATGACCCAGCCCACCTGTTGCCACCATCAGGTGCTGAGTTGATCTTCACACACACATAAGGACACCAACTGCTGCTGCCTCCCCCACACCAAAGGAATGAACAGAATTAGAACAATGTGGGTGCAGGCTACCAACCGGTATCTGAGGGCAAATGAAAGAGGAGAAATGCACAGTCGACCGTGCTCGCTATTAAAGAGATCCTCACTTGTTCGGAGTACTACAACTTTCTGACAAGAAGGCATAATAATTTTGATGGGTATCAAGTTGTCTTTGTGCCTAAACTGAGCCAAACCTTTGCCATAGCAGTGTCACATCATAAAAGGGTTAGTTAGTGAATTTTAACCTTTCATCTGTGGCATATTTCAAGGAAATGCTCCTTTGTGCCTTCTCAGTGGGTTGGGACAAACAGCCTGTATAGTCCTATAGGTAGGTCAGAAGCACAGTGCATTGTACACGCAGAAGCAGAGGTGGTTAGCGCTGTCACCTCACAGCAAGAAGGTTCTGGGTTCGACCCTGGGGCTTTCTGTGTGGAGTTTGCATGTTCTCTCTGGGTACTCCAGCTTTCTCCCATGGTACAAAGACATAACGCTTAGGTTTAAGTTCATTGGCAACTCTGAATTGCCCATGGGCGTGTGTGATTGTTTGTCTCTAAGTGTCAGCCCTGTGACAGACTGGCAACCTGTCCAGGGTGTACCCCGCCTTTCGCCCAATGACAGCTGGGATTGGCTCCAGACCCCCCGTGACCCTGTTCAGGAATAAGCTGTATAGATAATGGGTGGATGGAAAGAATGACTGCAGTTTGTAAGAAACATCTTATGTGTCGAATGTAGTTTATGTACACAGATAATGAACATAATGGTTATATTTTAGCTGATGTTTCTGTCAGAAGAAAGAAGTGGGGGAAAAGTTCACTGATCATTTGAACATCATAGTGGATATTTTCAAATTGCTCCCAGCCTGGGGGTTTGGACCCTCCAGGAATGCTAAGACACATCTGAGAGCTCCCAAGATGAGGGAAAAGAAAGAAAATACTGTATATTCTTTTCTTCTGAACTAATGACCACAAAATCACTGCAAAGTTAAAGGGGGTGATAAAGGCTCACACTGTAGTTCACATATTGTACAGTTCATAGCACAAATGGTCATTATTTTGGCCTTACTGCTTCACCACTATGTAACATGATGTCGTTGCAGCATACAAAGGCAGCTAACCTTGCATATTTTAAATGACCATGACCAGGAATAAGTGTGCGTAATGTGTATTGACCTCCAACATTCAGTAACATCAGTATCAGGTCATTATTATGAAGTTCTGCCAGAGTGAAATGAATTTTTACAATACCTTGGACTTTTGAGTTTGCTGGATGTTAGGTGACAACCTTCAGTCCTTCAAAGAATCAGGGAAACGCAGTGTTACCATAGAAACAAGCATGTAACTACTTCATTAAATCCTTTTTGGCCCCAGCTGATTGTGAGGAAAGACAATGAAGGCAACTCAAATCCGTCAGCAAAAAAGCGCACAGCAATTGTGTTGAGCTGGATCACACCGGGGACAAAAAATACACTAAAACCTTCTCCGCAGGAAAAATGAAAGGTAATCCAGTGAACAATTCTTCTATTCACTCGTTTCTCACTATTTTCAAAGTTCTTTCAATTTATGTCCAAGAAATTCTTGAGTCTGAGTTTCTTAGATTTGGTCACTAGCTGGTTAAATTGCTGGAGAGTGAGACAGAAAGCCAGAAACGGATAGAGAGCCACAGAAAGAAGTGGCTGACCCACTGAGATTGACCCTGCCCCTCTGAGGGTCCAAAATAGACAGATAAAGGCATGCAGGAAGGGAGGAAGTGACAGGGCAATTTCAGAAGAAGAGTGGGAGAGAAGAGAGATTGATAAAGAAGAAAACAGAGTGTAAAAGAGAAGAAGATCAAGGAATGGAGCATAGAAAGGAGGACAGAATAAAGTGAGGAGATAAAGGTCTAAAACTCTCCTGCATCATGTGTCTCAGAAACACAGAACTTACTACTCATATAATAATGATGGAGGCGGCCAGGCAGCTAACAGCCGATGTTATGTTAGTGTTTCCTCCTCCGAGAGGCCCATTACTACATTCCTGATCTCACCTCTACTGACCTGTTTACTGCAAAAATATCAAGCCATTTTCCTTACACCTGTAAAGCGAACAGAGTATTCCTGTCACTTGTTTCATTTTACTACCTGTTACAATATGATGTGACAGTTTTAAATGAAATAGCAACAGTACCTGTATTTTTTTTTACATAATTTTGACAAAAGACCAAAAATATTCACTCTGCGCCCTTGACAGTACCTTTAAGAATAACGTACTTAGAACTTTAAATTCCCAGTACTTCTTGAACTTTCTCCAGGGGAAATATTTCCTTCTAAATGCCCTGCCTTGTCAACCAGAGGTCAAAGTGAAGAGTAAATAAATGAATAAATATCTAGTCGAGCCCCATGTGAGTTTTTAAGCCCTGTCCGTGCCTGATTTGAGGCCCAGTTTAAACAAGGGTGTGTGTGTGTGTGTGTGTGTTTGTGTAGGTGAGAGAGCAGTGGGAAGGAGTAACCTGACCCCCTGTCTCCGAGCCTTGCCCTGGGAGCCTGCGCTGCACAGGCTATAATTAGAGATACAGACAGCAGCTGGTGTTCACAGTGGACTGGACTGCTTTCTATGTAGGGCACAGAGATGGGGCTGAGGGCTGGAGGACACAACATGCACTCACACACGGGAAGGAGTAACCTGACCCCCTGTCTCCGAGCCTTGCCCTGGGAGCCTGCGCTGCACAGGCTATAATTAGAGATACAGACAGCAGCTGGTGTTCACAGTGGACTGGACTGCTTTCTATGTAGGGCACAGAGATGGGGCTGAGGGCTGGAGGACACAACATGCACTCACACACACACACAATTCAGGTCTATGTATAAGAAACAGTTTGGCACTGTACAAAAGTAATTGGCTGTGGAGGGGGTTTAACGTTATGTTTAACTTTTTATAGTGAGTTATGCTAAAATATACAATAGTGTGTTACTGCCTCCCTGACAGTTTATCATGATAACAGAAATATTTCTTGTTTTTACCAAGTTCTCCTCACATTTTAACACTTACTCCATCCAAGCATCCAAAGTAAGTCTGATGAAACTAACAGCAGTCAACAGTAGCAACACTCACATCAGCACTATAATATGTGACTGTGTATGTTGGTTTGGCAGAGAGATACGCTGATACACGCTAAATAATTTTTCCTTCCATCTGACGGTGATGAAGAGCTAAAGCACAGAAACATCCTGGTGACTGAGATTTTAATATTGAAAGGTTTTATGAGAGTGCTTTTCACATCATCACACTCAAATTTGAAGGATGTTTTTGGCTCTTTGAAATTGTCAGGGACAAAGCCTGGAGAACTTCCCAGCTCCTCTGAGTCTCTGACAGCGACAGAGGTTCTGCTGCTGCCAGTTCAGCACCTTGTGGCTGCAGGGAGACACATCTGGAGCAGATCAAGGCCAAGACATCACTTCAACACAACCAACACCGCTTCATTTTTCATGTAGATGCAAAGTTCTAAGGTTCTGCACTGTGACCTGCAATGTTGTACTTACTTACTGCCTTTTAGCACATTTAAACTTCAAGGTTTTATTGAATCATCACTAGCATAATTTCAAACCATGCTGTTAAAATTTTAGTTTGGTACTCTCACTGAGTTCACTTAAAACATTTTGTCAGTTAAAAATCACAGAATCAGCTTTAATTATTACCCTTTCATAAATTCTTTTGACTCGATCCTCCGGTTTCTTCAGTCCTAGAACAACTCCAGTGATCTTAGGCAGTGTCCACATGACCATGTTTACATCTAACTTGATGTACATTGCCACTGTGTATGAAATGTGCACCAGTATACAAGTATATAGCTGTCTATCTTTGCCCTATTTAAAGAATAAGGCGGGTGATATTCGTTATTTTTCAAATGGTCAACAAATGCCACTAAAAGACCAAAACCCACAATGAGTTAGTTCATCACTTATAGTTTTTTTTGTTCCCTTAAATGTCACTGTCACTACCTGTGCCGGTAGGCCTGCTCACTAATCCAGTAGTGATCATAAATTCTTGACTGATGTCTGACTCTTCTATTTTATTTATTAATTTTTTAATTTGCCTCTGTTGGGGTCGGAGAGATTACATTGCATTATCATTCTTATTAGAGTGTGAAGACTGTTAAACTTGCATAATTACAACGCAGTTCAGGTCTAATCAAAGCGAATAAATTACACCTGTGTTTGCAGCGCTTTTAAATGGAACAGACCCACCATTAATGTTCTTAGTTACGCCTGGTCCTATCACAAGTCAAAATGCAAGAAGACAGAAGAGACATAAACATAAGATTGTCTTTTCGCAACATTATGACAATAAAGAAATAAGGCGCATCATTAATTACCTGGTGATTATTTGAAATTGAAGGGTTACTTCCAGTAATGAGAGCTACATTTGTATTCACTTGTCTAACTTGTAGCTATGCTTCAAGAGTAAAAATTCATAATTTCTGCGTGACTTTATATTATTTTGGCTCCGCCCGCTGCCTCATGCAATGTGTTCTGTTAGTAATGTTGCCACTGGATTGTAGCTACCCATTTTGGACTTGCAGACAGCAGCAAGCCTTTAACCAGCAGAGGACAGTGAGGACACAGAGTCTGTGATTAAAACAGAAGTGAAGTCACAACAGTCACACATCAGCCATATATCTCTGTCTCTCCAAAACACACTCTGCTTCATTATTGTCTGGTTC
>NW_018128323.1:28004-31638 GCF_001952655.1 Monopterus albus
TTCTCTAACTTTATGAATTCTTTTCACCCTCACCTTCTTCTTCTCTTTCTTTACGTTACTCACCTTTTTGTCTTCTTTTTTGTTTAAATTCTCTCTTTCTCTATTCACATCTTGCACTTATCTACACCATCTTACTCTGCCTCCCTCTGTTCATCACCATCTTTCTTTCTTTAAACCAGCCTAAAGCTAAACCACTGATGGGATAAGACATAAACACACACACACACACACACACATACACACGGTGCTGCTCAAGAAAAATTTCAGATAATTATGTCACCCAGTCAAGCTGATGTGTATATTAGCATGAAATCTACTGCATCCAATGGGCCTGGGGTCTATTATCCCTGTCTTGGATGGCAATGCTTTAGAATAGAATAGAAAGGGTTGGTGGTTTGATCCTTGATCCTTACTTGCTTTTGTCAAAATGTCTTAAATTTTTCCCAATGCATGTGCATGGGGAAAATGAAATACCAAATAAATTCTATAAAACTTTTTCAATTTCATTCCATGATGTTTAATTTTACAAGATTTGTTTGTACCCAGTTCATTATGAATGTTGTTTCATTTTAAAGGCTGTTTAAATATATTTATGACAGTAAACAGTGTGTAGAATCGGGAACATTTTTCATTAAATTTCAAGATTTCACATTACAACAAACACTTTGTGATTTGTGGTTACCCAAATCTAAAAATAAATGTGTCATATTTGTGTTGGCTGTTCACTATGATGTCCATGCAAAACAAATTAACAAACATACTTGGCCAGGAACAGCTCTTCAGATAAAACAGACTGCGCGCCAGGTGGATGTACCAAATAAGTATCTGAAAGGCCTGTGCGCTTCTGGAGTAATTTTGGCTTTGTGGCTTGGCCAAGAAGTCAAAGTCCTCGCATCTTAACTCTGATCTGATGGGGAAGTGATTCTCTCCTTCATACTGATACTTGCGACTCGCAGTTGCCAAACCACGCTGTGTCTTCACATGAGTTCACAGACCTGGAAATGTACTGAACGGTATAAACACACATGTACGCACATACACACGTTGTCAAATAACATTGGCAGAGGAAGGCAGGACAGATGGAAACACAGCAGAGAGCAGGGAAGGAAATGGAAATTAACATCACAATGTCAAGAATAACAATTAGAGCAGGGACTAATATGACATATACTCACTAACTCATTGCTAGTTATCCCTTTTTAAAAAATTTAAGTTTTATAATTTACTATGTTTAAACATGTACTTGCATGTACTAATGTACCTGCAGTTAAGCTTGCCATTTGAGTTAAAAGATGAGATGGCAGTTGTTGCTTCCTCTGCTAACATGACTTCAAGTATGAAGATTTAATAAAAAAAATTACACTTTCTCTTTCTCTCTCTCTACACACACACACACACACACACACGTGTATTGTTTTAGCAACAGCTAGCTTTGGCTATCTCTCCAGGAAGTTTAATTTGGTTCTTTGCTTTTGGCTGATTTTCTTATTTTGCATGAAAATGTAAATTTTTACTAAAAATGTAAACTAATAATAATTTGGCTTTGTATGGTTGTATTGATCTTTTCATTTAGTGCCACCATCAGGTCAGAATTTCACTTTATCTTGTGACTAAGTACCTGCAACCTAATTATTAGCATGTTAGCATTGTCATCGTGAGTGGGTTAACATTCAGACATTAGCATTAGCCTACAGTACGGTACGTTTGGCCTCTCAGAGCCGCTAGTTACATTAGCATTAGCCTACAGTACGTTTGGCCTCTCAGAGCCGCTAGTATGACTACAAACTGCTACAAATACAAGAAAATACAAAAAACAAACAAACAAATAAAAAAGGGAACAAATCCCTAAACCATCCGAAAACACGCCACAAGAAGAATGAAGGTAACACTCTGATTTAATAGCAGTTTAAAGAATCAATTTTACTTGCAGGAATAGAGCTTTAGTTATCTTTCAAATTACAGCCTTTTTTCAACATGGAGCTGATATTTTCTACCATTTTATCAATACAGATTTCCTTTCCATTTCAGCATTTAAAGCTTACACATACTTCAAATGCTTTCGTAAAATGTTTGTGTATCACTGTTATGCCTGTGACTGTGAAAGTTAAACAGTAAATAAAACCTTCTTTTCAAATGACAATTTACTTTTTAAAGAAGAGCTTATGGAGTGACTAATTTATTTTACTGAGTGACTGAATGAGACAGACAAGGTAACTATTTAATGACTGTTTCCATATGCCTGTCTGTCTTGGTGAGTGAATGACTATTCAGTGTAGCAAATGATATAAAAACTGCTATTAAACACAATTATTCTAAGAGATGATGTTTTAGCTTCAGACTATCTGGTCAGAAGGTGTTAGAAATGAGAAGCTGTGCACCAGACACCTCATGCATTTTTAACCTGTCATTATCCTCTTTCTTCTTCTTCTATCCATATGTCTCTGCCTTTTCTCTACCCTTTGTTTGCTTTTTCTCTGCTCCATTGTAATAGTTTTCTTCTTTCTCTCTCTCTTGTTCTTTTCTCCTTGAACTGCTGGAAAGTTTATTAATTTGTCTTGTCTGTCTTGTCCCACTCTGCCCAATCTCTCGTCCATTTCAAGCTACAATATCTTCCTCATCTCACCCTTTGTCTTCTTTTTCCTTTTCTCTTGCTTGCTATTTGTATTTCTTATCTCCATTCACTATGTTCTCTTTCATTACATTATTATAAAATGGAGTTGTACTGTAAATAATTACCTGGCCCATTTGACTAACTTTAGAAATGATCTGTCTCATTTCACTTTGTCTTAATTAGAATAAGAACAGAGTCTGTCTGAGGGTCACGGCACAGAGGGAGTGCATAAGCATGGGGAATAAAAACAAACAAACAAACGAAAAACAATTTTGCCCCCTCTACTTATACTGTATCTTGAGATGCTGCTAGTTTCAGCTTTAATTCTATATATAGTATATAAATTTGAGATATTGGTGCATTTCTGTGGCCAACGCAGCACAATGGAATTTTGCCTGTGGCGCTGACAAGGTTGAAAAACGACATTTAAAACTCACACAGTAACCATTCTTCTTCCCTGAAATTGTTTCTTGGGTACTATAATCTATTAAGAATGGGTGGTATTCTGACATTTAATATCAGGGCCAGGATCACTGATATCACTGATATCAGTCTCAGTAGTTTTTTTTTTTTTTACTATTAAACACATCTTCTTATAGTTTATATGGGAGATGTGGCCTGATTTGTCAGGTGAAAATGTTATTTATAGGTAATTTTTTACAAATATTAGCTATTATTTTTTCTTAATTACTTAATTATATAACAGCTGGTGAAAAACAAGCAGAGTTGACCAATAAGAGTGGATGTGATCTAATGGTGAGATGGAGAAATGGAGCCTTTTATTTTTTGGTATTGATCATTGCTCAAAACAAGACTAGTATCATTAGTATCGATAAATAAAGAACACATCACACTGTGCAGTTGTCATTGGAGCAATGCTACTAAAAAATAAACCAAATGAACATTGCTGAGAGTGTGTTCTAAAGATGCTGATTATGAGAAATGGGTACACTAATTCAGGGAAGAGATGATGATTTTGATTTATATATAATATTAATATTATATATAATATTATATTATATA